>NC_137471.1:138317484-138509506 GCF_964235325.1 Thermobia domestica
GATTCTGTAGGATTAGATGAGTTTTACTACAAGATGCTAAAGGATGATGTCAAGTTTGCTAGCCTTTTGAATGTAGTGAAAATTTGCTTGATAATGTCACATGGCAATTCTCCGGTTGAAAGTGGTTTCTCCATCAACAAATCACTACTTGTAGAAAATCTTGTAGAACACTCTCTGGTGTCTCAAAGACTTGTGCATGATGCTATCAGCAGTGCTGGGGGTGTAGGTAATATATCCATCACCAGGAGCTTACTACAGTCTGTAAAATGTTCCAGACGAAGGTACTAAGATTATCTGGACAAACAGAAAAGTGTACAGCGCGAAGAAGAAAAGAAAGTTGTAGAAAAGAGAAGGATTAATCAAGAGCTAAAAGATTTAAATGACAAAAGACAAAAGTTGCAGAATAACTTGAAATCAGAAGAAAGTGCTCTTCAAGCAAGAATCGATGAGCTGGAAAAGAAGAAAGGCAGTTTGTAATATGGAACACTTATTAAAAATATAAACTCTTTTATTCCCCACTTTTATGGATAGTTGTGCAATCATAAGTGAGAAATTTACATGTGAACACATTCTCCATATTGTACAGAAGACGCTTTATTATTATTATTATCATTATTATTTTTTATTTTAAACCATGATATTTTTCAGTTTTATGTCAACATGTGCTAATATAATACATTTTGTAAACTTGTAAATGTACGTTAAAAAATCTTTCTGTATCTTTGTAATCTTGTGTGCATAATGTGTAATAAAATGTAATAATATGTAACCATACAGTTCAGCTCAGTCAATTTTTAAGAAGAAATTTTTAACCTTTTAAATGAACCTCGCATAAAAGTGTTTCCAAGAATTTTTCTCTCAGCCAACAAACGAATGTTCATATATGTATGTACATTTTGTCTGCGACGGAGATCGCAAGAGTTCCTCTCTCCTTCCCTTATAAGGACCTAAAATTCAGCACAATGGACAAACGTCGTCTCAAAACATTCCTGTCTATGGGCTGTCATGGCTATTTTTAGCTCTTGACATCACCAAACTGCGTAGCAAACCGATTCTTTTGCCTAGCAACACGACGAGACGAAAAGAAAAGGTGCTTTAGTCTGACTTACACTTACGAAGAAGCAACCACGTTGAGTATGGTGTGCGCAACTAAAATGAAGAAACAATTTAAAATAACGTTTAATTTTTTGTTAGTGTAAAACATAACTTTGGAAAAAATGTAGTGAGAACGAAGATGATCACAAATTTTAAAGTATTCGTTTACAAATAAATACAAAGTCATTACAGCGAGATGGAGTAAGCCAGCAGCAAAACCACTAGTTCATCAAAAAAAAAAAAAGATGTAAAGAAACCAACCCGCAACCTTCTGGACATATCTTCAGGAGCCGCCAATGACAATTCCTTTCCAATTGTCACAGTGAGTAAACAGTGCTAGTGAATAACAGAATCAACCGTGTGATGAAATATAACGAATAATTCGTGTCTACCGCGACATCCGCGTCTTTCGTATTAAATGGGCTTATATTATTGGTTATTAAAAGTGAAGTGCCACTATTTATGTATTATATGTTCATAAAGCTTTAGTGTTGTGAATTAAAAGTAAAAATCCAATAATTGAGTATCCTTTGAAAATAATAGCAATGATTTAAATTTACATGTGTTAATTTTAAGAAATAACTTAATTCATTTTCTTTTTTTTACAGCACGAGTGAATAGCGCCTATGCAACTTAGTAATACATACATTAATAAATTGCATCTGCGCTAAATGTACAATTAGAATTTATTTTATGTTGGTTCTCTAAAACGTTCTGGTTCGAATTCCTAAGATGTGTGTCCAGTGGCTATATGGTAGGCTGAAATGAATGATGCGATTGTTATCACATATTCAAGGAGACATATTAGTAGCAAAGGATCGAATCCCGGACCATGGTAGATGTCCGACCCCACCTAGGGATCTGTAGGATTTATGTACTGCAATTAAAGTCTTTACTCTGGTAACGCACACATGAGGATCGAACCCAGTACTATAATAATAATAAAAGGCGTACCGAATAAGATACGGACCCACGCGTGTCACAATAATGGCTTATCCCGAACAGTGACCAACGAGAACCCAACACAATCCAATTGTGTTACAATAATGGCTTTGCCGAACAGGGACAAACAGGAATCGAACCCTTCGGGTTACAACAATGGCGCCCGAACAGGGACAAACAGGAATCGAACCCTTCGGGTTACAACAATGGCGCCCGGACAGGGACAGAACTCCTGAACCGCTAAATCGAAACTAGTAATTTATGTACTGGAACGTTTGATAAAACCACATAAAAGTGACGCTAATTGTATTTTTGATCAAGGTAAATTGTAGTGCCTTCTTAGTACTTTTTAATTTTGTTGTTTGGATTTCGTAAATCAGTCATCATGTATGTGAATGGAGAAATGGTACCTGTCATGAAGGAAATGCGAAAATTTCTAAAAGAAAGAGAGTATGTAATGGTAGAAATGCAATTTAGATATAGAATAGAACCATTTACATTGCGAGATGTTGAAAATGCTTTGAATGTAGATCAGGAAGTATCCAAAATTCGTAAAAGAGCTAAACAGGAAGCTGCAAAATTTCTCTTAGAAAGCAATATAGAATATAGAGCAGGAGTTGAAGATAAAATTGTGTCTCAAATGCATGAAATACGCGAATCTGAGCTTTATCGTAGAGTTAAAAATGAATGTGTTTATAAATCAAAATCTGTTTCTTTGTCAGACATCAAACGTAAGTTAAACATTGACTTTGAAATTTCAGAGATAGTACGTATTGCGAAAGAAAGGGTAGCCGAAAGGATATATAAAAAGTACTTAAGACATCACAAGATTAGTTGTAATAAGGATTCCAGCGATGAAAAGAAGGTAAACTGTAAAACAACATCACGAAAATGGGTTAGGTTTGCTGATTCTCCTGTAAATGTTAATAAGTCAGAAAATGTTCAAAATTATGAAAGTTGTAGAAGGAAAACAGTACCATTAGAAAGAAAATTTGCTAAAAATAGCTTAGAATTTATTGAATATGAGTCTGTAGGTACTTTGTGGGACATTGCCCCCGTAGCTAAGAAAGCATACGCACGAACAGTGAAAAATGAATGTGTTGAAAGTTGTACTATTTTGCCATGTGTTAGGTCTCAGTCACCTCCTATTGTAGTAAATCAAGCCAATATTGAATTTCTTGACACTGAATTTGAACAGGTTGAAGAAATGTCTGAGAGTGAATTAAAGGTAGAAAAACAAATCATTCCTGTTGTTAATCACGTTAACATTGAGTTAGGCCAAGCCAAAGAATTTGTTTTGTCTCTGTCGAATAGCGTTTCAGAAAGAAAAGAAACAGAAAGAAAAAAGAATAACAACCCAGCTGTCTTGCAAACCCTACCAACCAAGTCGATCACGTCTAGCGTAGCTCCGTGTGTGAGCGAGCGATCAGCTGTTCCAGCTGTCATTTGTTTGTTTTGTAAGGGGACAAAAGGCATTCAGGGAGGCGATGCGTGCTTTACTACAGAAAAGTTTATTAAAGTGGTAATAAATTGCGTTGGAAAGGGGAATGAAAGTAGCCCATATGCGCAACCTTGTAGTGTGATGTATTTCTTAGAGGAAAATTGTTTTTATGGCACCTTGCTAACCAGTAAATTGGAATGCGTTCCGTTTCACAAAACTTGTTTATTTTTTGTGTCTGTTAGGGTTGTAGAGATTTGTCAAGAGAACAGTAGTTCTTTAAGCTGCGAGTTGAAAGTTAAAAGTATACAGATAGGACAAATGAATTATGTCACCTTTTGCATAGTTACTTGCACTTTCATTGTGTATTTAGAATATAGTACAAACGGCTTTACGCCAGATAGGCCTAATGGTAATGAACATAACTCAATAACGTGGGAAAAGAAACTAAAAACCTGTCAAGAATATTTTAGTAAATTACGAAATGTTGTTTGTCAAAGGGCAAGAAAATATAGTTCACAGGTTCAAGGTGGCAAAAAGCACCGGCAAAATAAAAGGAAAGTACGTAAAGTCAGACGAAAACTAAAAAGAGTTAAACGCATGCTGTATTGTTTTTCAAAATTTTCCAAGTATGTTCGTAAATGTTCTTTGAGGAATAAATGTAACAGTCACACCAATGCTCAGACAAGTGACCGAAGTTTAAAATTGAATCACATTAGTAACTTAGCGATTCGTGGCGTAGTAAATAGGTCAGGTGCTGACCACTCATCACCTACAAATAAATATCACGAACCTTTTCAGGAAGAATGTGGTAACTGGGTGAATAAATCCTTTACGTTTAATCGATTTGAGAGTGAAAGTGACAGTAAAATTAAATGTCAATCACCAGCTACTGTCGGCGATGTGCTATCAGCTGATCGTGACGTCATAACAAAAGCTAAGCATACAGGTAAATGGAAAAACCTAGTGAAAAGAAAAAAGCAATCTAGTGTTCAACCTAAATATAGTAAAATTGGTGCACGTCGAAAATTATCACAAAAGAAAAGTAATTGCTACTCAAGTAGGGATAAGTTAGTCAATTTCTTGTGCTATGCAGTAGTCATACATGTTGAGAAACCATTCACGTTATTTGTTTATTGGCAAATGAAACCTTTGAAAATTGTTTTTGTGTTGAAAAAGCCTCGAGTAGGTGTAGGATAAACGAAACTTCGTTAAGCCGGACTGCTTGTATTGCATGAAACCGACACTTGCAATGGCTTTGATATTTTAACAAAAAAAAAAAAAAAGGTTGGATTAGAGATACCATTTTTAAAATTTTGATATTTGAGATATACATAATATGAAATTACTTGTAATCGCATATTTTTTTTTTGTTAACGCATTCACAACAAAGTCTTAGTTTTTGAATCATAGAAAATATAGTGTTTCTTTTCGAAGTGCAAGAGTGCATTTGCGTAATGAAAATTATCAAATATAGTGAAAAGAAATAAATTTGCGTAGTGAAGATGTAGAAAATTTATATTAAATGTGTCATCACAGTGTCGCAATTTTATAAAATTAAAAATGTTTCGGATCACAAATTTAAATATTTCGGTGAGAAACCATTCGGTAATAAATCTGAATAATCATTTTTGAAACTAATTAGTGAAATTTCTCAATTTCTAAATAATAATTATGCGTCAATTAATAGTAATGTATACTTACGAGGTGGTATGTCAATTTATTTGTTTTAACCAATTAGTATGCCTCTGGGATTACTAATCAGCTGAGGATACTTGAATTTTGATGTGGTAAGTTATAGTAGTCACCTGTACCCACCTTCATGACGCGTCGATTAATGAAAAGAAAATGTAATGAGACATCCTATTATAAATAAGTATCAAGTAAGTGGTGTTCATGCCAGTTGTTAGCAACCATTGTTGCATTCACTTTGCATTAATCTTTTCGTTGAATACGAAAACATTTTAAGTCTTAACTCGAAGACATGGAAGCAAAGGTCCCTCCAACTATGGGTTATTCATATTATGTAATGCCCGGAGTAGGCAATTTTCTTATTAGTCCCCTCTATGTTATTTTTAAATTTTATCCAAATATCCTATCTTTTCACTTTGCTTCGGGGATGGAAATAAATGACATTTTAATGTGGGTAGGTATCTTCAAAATTTAGGAGAGCAGACACTTTAAAAAGTGTAATGGTGTGACAAACCATCCACTGCTCAGTCCATTCTTGGTCAAGTTTTAACCAGAATGTAATAAATGTAAAATATTATGGTAAATTAATATTGTTGTAGATTTAAGTCATAATTTTTATACCGTAAACAATATTTCGAAAATATTTATGTGTGCTCGTACTTGAATTTAATTTGTGTGCTATATATTTGGTTTATAGTAGCAATAATAATTAAAATACTACTACTAATAATAATAATAACAATAAATGAAAACAGATATACAGTTATTGTATTAGTTTTCAAGAATATTAGAAGTGGTTTTTAATGAAAATAAATATTGAAAATGAATGCTTTTTGAAAATAGTAAGAAAATAAATTCATGTTACACTTAAAGGTACAAGGCACTACATTAGTAAATATTTTAGGTTACAATAATTATTAAATATATTTGTAAAGATAATATTTTGTGTTTAATGGTAAACAATGATAGTAATTAGTTACTCCAATTATTAAATATGTTATTTTAAAGGAAAATACCAATAACTTTGTTTATATTTTGATGTGTTTGAAATTGTGGCACTTAAATATTTTGAAACAACAAATAATAGTAAAATGAAAGACATTGATAAACTTTACTGAAATTATGGCCCAACCGTAATCCGAAATTCGTTTCGTATGGCCCACGTGTTCGTTATCGTATTTCCGAATGGACTTTGAAAGTTTTTCGTTATATCGTCACAAGAAGAGTTAAGTGATGTTAACCCTTTGAAGACCAATGGATGAAATTTGGTGACACTAGTGAAGTGATCAGTGTTGCAGGGTTCTGTTTGTTTTTCCTCTTCGATCAAAAACAAACGTCCTGTCGAGCGCCTTTGTAACCATACAGTTCAGCTCAGTCAATTTTTAAGAAGAAATTTTTAACCTTTTAAATGAACCTCGCATAAAAGTGTTTCCAAGAATTTTTCTCTCAGCCAACAAACGAATGTTCATATATGTATGTACATTTTGTCTGCGACGGAGATCGCAAGAGTTCCTCTCTCCTTCCCTTATAAGGACCTAAAATTCAGCACAATGGACAAACGTCGTCTCAAAACATTCCTGTCTATGGGCTGTCATGGCTATTTTTAGCTCTTGACATCACCAAACTGCGTAGCAAACCGATTCTTTTGCCTAGCAACACGACGAGACGAAAAGAAAAGGTGCTTTAGTCTGACTTACACTTACGAAGAAGCAACCACGTTGAGTATGGTGTGCGCAACTAAAATGAAGAAACAATTTAAAATAACGTTTAATTTTTTGTTAGTGTAAAACATAACTTTGGAAAAAATGTAGTGAGAACGAAGATGATCACAAATTTTAAAGTATTCGTTTACAAATAAATACAAAGTCATTACAGCGAGATGGAGTAAGCCAGCAGCAAAACCACTAGTTCATCAAAAAAAAAAGATGTAAAGAAACCAACCCGCAACCTTCTGGACATATCTTCAGGAGCCGCCAATGACAATTCCTTTCCAATTGTCACAGTGAGTAAACAGTGCTAGTGAATAACAGAATCAACCGTGTGATGAAATATAACGAATAATTCGTGTCTACCGCGACATCCGCGTCTTTCGTATTAAATGGGCTTATATTATTGGTTATTAAAAGTGAAGTGCCACTATTTATGTATTATATGTTCATAAAGCTTTAGTGTTGTGAATTAAAAGTAAAAATCCAATAATTGAGTATCCTTTGAAAATAATAGCAATGATTTAAATTTACATGTGTTAATTTTAAGAAATAACTTAATTCATTTTCTTTTTTTTTACAGCACGAGTGAATAGCGCCTATGCAACTTAGTAATACATACATTAATAAATTGCATCTGCGCTAAATGTACAATTAGAATTTATTTTATGTTGGTTCTCTAAAACGTTCTGGTTCGAATTCCTAAGATGTGTGTCCAGTGGCTATATGGTAGGCTGAAATGAATGATGCGATTGTTATCACATATTCAAGGAGACATATTAGTAGCAAAGGATCGAATCCCGGACCATGGTAGATGTCCGACCCCACCTAGGGATCTGTAGGATTTATGTACTGCAATTAAAGTCTTTACTCTGGTAACGCACACATGAGGATCGAACCCAGTACTATAATAATAATAAAAGGCGTACCGAATAAGATACGGACCCACGCGTGTCACAATAATGGCTTATCCCGAACAGTGACCAACGAGAACCCAACACAATCCAATTGTGTTACAATAATGGCTTTGCCGAACAGGGACAAACAGGAATCGAACCCTTCGGGTTACAAATACGACAGTAAATAAGGTGAGAGTTGGCTGGCTATGGGGATGGTGGAGGCCAGAAAAAGTCGGGGAAAAATTGGAAATGCAGTCAGGGAAAATCAGGGAAAGTCAGGGAAATTGAGATGGAATTTTCTGTGGACACCATGGTAGTGAAATGGCGGCGTCACCACAGGAGAAGTCTTTTTGTGTGCTATAATTGGCAAAACTGGAGTCCATTGTTGAAGTTCAGCGAGCATTTCGCCGTCAATTTAATAAACAACCACCGCATCATAAGCAAATTTACGAGTGGCATCGAAAATTCGTAGAAGATGATTGCATCTGCAAAGGGAAAAGCACGGGACGTCCACGCACATCGAACGAGAATGTCGAGCGTATTCGTACACTTTACGAAAGGAGCCGAAAGAAATCCACATCACGAGCAAGCAAAGAACTTAACAATCCTCCTATGCCTGACACTCTTGAAGGTCTACGACATCGAATTGTTGAAGCTGTGAATTCGATAACTAGAGACCAGCTGATTCGTGTGTGACAAGAAATGAGCCACCGTTTTGACATTTGTCGTGTAACACACGGTGCTCATATTGAATGCACTCCATAATTACTAACAATAAATTGTCAACTTTTCTTAATCAAGTAACGTTCGAATCATGTTTCTATCTTTTGTAGTTTGGAAGAAATAAATGTTTGAAATCTGTTCGTTCTTTTTGAATAACCCTGTATAATACAGTAAAAGTACAAAAGGAAATGTAAATATAAATAGGAGTTTCAATATCAATAATAACAACGTTTAAATTCAAATGAAGTTTCATATTTACATACAGGTGAAACGAAAGACAAAATTGTCTATATTAGACATTTCATAAACCGAACACACTCCTCAGAATCCAGAAAGAGGTTTCGGAACATAAATCAAAATTGTTAAGATTAGTTACTACCCAAAACTTGCAATAAATTATAAGGAAACCTCGCAACACAAGAAATTGAGAAAAGATTTCCGTCGATCTGGTGAATAAAAGAAGAAACCCTCGAAAACATTACAGTCATATTGCTTGGTAATAAGTTGGCTAAATATTTACTTGTATACATTTTTATTTCTACAAATCATTCTCAGCAAGTTACAGAAATGTGTAATCATCCAAATGTACGTGTAAGATTATAATAGCATTTTTACAAAGTGTGTGTTGGAAGTGAGGAAGATTTCTAACGAGCTATCACAAAATTGTAAGTTTTCATAAAACTTTTTGCATAAGCGTTTCGCAGCAACAACACTTCCAAAAGGTGATTTTAGTGCAAGGAATTTGCATGATCATATTAACAAGTTTCTTTTTTTTTTTTCTTTTTTTTTTTTGACTTTTTGTTTCATTTCGTTTTACTTTCATCCATAGTCATACATGAAGCTCGAAGGAAGACGAGCGTATGAATTGGACACGTCAATAAATAAGATACAAAGAAATAGTTATTACATACTAAAAGACAATAACGCTATGGTGTTATATGAGACAAAATTACACTATACAATCTACAAGCTGCATTTAGTAGACAGGTATTCATCTACTGAATAAAAACAATTGTTCAATAGATACTTCTTTGTAACTGATTTAAATACATTCATTGACTCAATGTTACGAATATCTTTAGGGAGGCTATTACATAATGTTGGACCTAAGTATATGGGACGGTTTTGAAACAATGATGTATGGTGATTTTGAATATGGCGATTTTCCTTATATCTAGTATTATGACAGTGAAAGTTTTCTTTATTGTCACGTGAAAATTAATAATTGTAACACATAAAGACATGGCAGTGATGAAATTTGTAGTCTTATAAAAAGTTTTTTACATGGTTCGTTTACTCTTTCATTTGCTAATAATCTAACTTTTTTTTTTAATACGGAAGATTAATTTACTTTTTGAATAATTTCCCCACAAGGTAATGCTGTACAATGGTTTTCTTTGTTGTAATTGATTGTTTATGTTTTTTATTTCCTGTTGCAGTGTGTCGTAATTTTCACCTGTAATGAGAATACTTGAGTTGAGTTGATTTTGAGTTTAACGTCCCTTTTTAGCAGCGAGGCTATATGAGACGTGGACCTACTGATTAACGTGGAATCCGAACCACATGAGCTCCCGCCGGGAATCGAACCCGGGTCTCCCGCGCCAGAGGCGCGTACAATGAGAATACTTGTATCGTCTGCATATAAGGTTGACGCCACTGAGGTTGAATGTAGTTAGGAAGATCATAACATATAGCAGGAAAAGGACAGGTCCCAAAACCGAGCCCTGTGGAACACCGCTTAAATCTGGGTTGGAATGCGGCAAGAAATGACTACGGGATGACGTTTCTTTATTCGTATATATTATTTCGACCGATTGAGTCCGGTTTTCCAGATATGATTTTAACCAGTCATTTACTACTCCGCGTAAGCCGTAGACTTTTATTTTCTCAATTAGCATATTATGAGGTACTAAATCAAAAGCCTTTGACAAGTCCAGAAAAATACCTAAACACTTCTTCCCCTTATCCAATGCTTCCAGTAGCTGTTCAATATAATTATACATTGCTGTAGTTGTTGATTTGTTCTTTTGAAATCCATGCTGCGACGTAGAAATAATGTTGTGCTTGAAAAGAAAAGCAATAATTTGCTTAAGTATTGCAGATTCAAATATCTTTGAGAAAGGAGAAAGTATTGAGATCGGTCTAAAATTATCTGCATTTGTTTTTGTGCCTTTCCTATGTAGAGGTTTAATTTTTGCATGTTTTAATCTGTCAGGAAATTTACCGAGTTGAAAAGACAAATATATTAAGTAATGTAACGTTCTTGCTAAATGAATGCTACTCTTTTAACTATGGACATTGGTATTTCATCTAGACCCGTGGACCATTTATTTTTAGATCGTTTAGTTAATGTTAAAATTTCATTTTCCGACACTGGGCGGAGAAATATTGTTATTTATTTTGTTAAACAATAACTGCTCTGAAGGAGGCTGACTATTTGGATCTATAGTTTTCTGAATATTCGTAAAGTGATTGTTGAAAAGATTGGCAATAATAAATGGATCGCTAGTAAGATTGCAGTTTGATTTGATTTCTATGTTTTCTTCAATTAATCATTCTTTAGTATTAGTTTGATCTTTAACTAAACCCCATAATGTGGCGGTTTTATTTCCAGATTTTATTGTGCGTGTCGAGTAATATCGTGTTTTTGCCAATTTTAAGATATTTTTGTAAGTCTTTTTATACCTTTTATAGTACTATGTCATGTTACTTGTTAACTCGCCTCTCTTATATGCTAAATTTAAAGATCTTAACTTCTTACTAGAAACTTAAATCGCAGGAGTTATCCAAGATTTGTTATTTTTTTATTAGAATAGGGCGCAGTTTTCTGGGAAATGCCTCATTGAAGTAACGAGTGTATGTCTCATGGAAAATGTTCCAAGCTTCATTTATCGATTTTATGGAGTACATTTCCTCCCAGGTTTCATTACTTAGTATAAAATTAAAATGGGTGATATTTGTTTCATTAAATATTCTTGTGTATACAAGTTTGACTTTCGTGTGTCTGTTTCGATTAGTTTTTTTGTACAATGGGAATATTTAAATGAAATAATTGAGCTTCATAATCCGAGAAGCCACTATTTACGACTGTAACTGTGCAGTTTATATATGTTTTGTTATAAAGTAATTGATCGAGCGCGGTACGACTACGATATGTAATTCTTGTAAGTACATTGACCATTGCTGTTAAGTCATACGTATTTAAGAATAGAGTGAGTTGACCATAGATATCAGTTACAAGGAAGTCTACATTCAGGTCGCCTATTATAACAAAATGTTTATTAGACTGAGTAAAATAGTCAATAATTATTTCAAAGTTTTGGATAAAAATATTCAGATCGTTGTCAGGAGTTCTATAAACACATATTACAACCAGGATATGAGCTAATAATTCAACTACATAACTTTCAAAATGTTTATCCCTATTTAAATAATCAAATTTTGTTAATATTTTGGTTTCAATACCTTTTCTGCAATAAACACTAGCCCCGCCCCTTAACATATTTGATCTACAATATCCAGTAGCTAATGTAAACTCAGAAATACCTGTCACCATAATCTCGTGTTGCTTCATCCAATGTTCAGTTATGCATAGAACGCTAACCTCATTTGTGGACTCAGAAAGTAAAACGTCCAGCATATTTATTTTGTCAATAGTTAAACCTTTTTTTGTACAGTGCACACGAAATATTGCAAAATAAAATTCTGAGAAGTGATATAAATTGTACGTCAGTTGTAGAAATCTGCTGAGAAAGATGTCATGGGAAGCCGAAACACATTCTAGTCGGGGTCTTTGGTTGTAAGTTTTGCCCCTCAGATTGGTGGCTTTTGTCATGTTTTTTTTTTTTTTTTTCTATTTTTATAATAAACTGTTTAGAAAAAAATAAATAATCTAATATTTATTTTATAAAAATATACACTTTTTCATTGTATTATTGAAGCTATGCTTTTGCATACGAAGAAAAAGTCCGACGAACAATATAAACGAATGTTTGGATGATTTTAATTCTATTTTGTCCATATGACAGTCTGAAATGCTTTGATGATAAAAGTACTAAATTTATAAAACAGTTTCAAAATACAAAGTAGTCAATCATTCCATTTCAGAATAACAAATCAGACAATTCACAGTAAAGATTTGTACTGAGAAAGAAAATAGCTTTTCCCCGAAATGTACACAATTCAATAATCTTAGGTGTTTTTTGGGTAAGAACTTTTTAATGAATGGTAAATATGCATCCTATTGAAACAAGAAGCTGTTGCTAGAAAAACGGTTTATTTTGTGATTCGAATGTTGATCCTAAAAATTTTTCTCAAATTTTAGGCGCATTGTAACAAAACATTATTTGGTGTGACTAAAATGTCTGAGTTTGCTTCTAGTGGAGAACCACTTTATGTAACTCGATCAATAAATGAACCGAGATCTCAAATTCCGTACATGTACAGGCTGGGGCACCCAGTCATTTAGAAGGCAGTGTGTCGTTGATGAGGGTTGTGTAAAAGTGCACCATGGAGAATACATAATTGAGAGTGATTTTGCTTTACGAGTTACTTTGCTTTTGCTTACTGGACATTCTAAACATTTAGCCGTGAAGAAACATCAACAGTGCATTTGAGCAAGGGGTGGTGAATTAATGCCATTGGTTTGTGAAATTTTGTGCGGATGACACAACATTGAGAAATGATCCTCATGGCCATTGGCTGATAGGAAAAAAATGAAATGAAATCTTTAAGTTTTGCGTCCCACGGCTATGCCGGTTAGGCTAAAGGAGACGGTGATAATGAGAAATGAGTGAAATGGTTAAATGAAGAAAGTGGGAGGAAACGGGAGAACCCCGAGAAAACCCACGAGCACGGTGTTTGTCCACTACAAAGTCCACACGGCGCGAGCTGGGATCGAACCAGCGACCCCAAGCACCGGAGGTGAACGCTCTACCACTGAGCCACCGCGCCCCCACACTGATAGGGTATAGACCCTCAGATGAATAATCTTGCAATTACAGATGAATTAGTCATACAACGTACCATTGTCGTTCGATGTCTCGGCAGAATCGAGAAGTTGAAAAGTGGAACTCACGGACAACATGTGAGTTGATACCAACCAACAAGGATCGCCGTCTGGAGGTGCGCAGTTCACTCAGTACAAGGAACAACTCTCTGCATCGTATTGTTACTATTGATGAAAAATGAGCGTGTTATAACAATCGTAAACTGTCAGAACAGTGATTTTAGTAATTCTTTTCGGGCTATCATCCAAGTGAAGATATTGACATCCGACGTTTCGAATGCAGACATCGCATTCATCTTCAGGGATTGTAATGAAGAGACCGGGGACGTGAACATCTATATACGTATAATGACTATTTAGGGGCAGAGCTATGAATGGGGCTTGTGATTGGCTGAGGGAAATGCTGGCTGCTGATTGGCTGAGGGATGCTGGCTCCGGATTGGCTGTTGTGGCTACGAGAAATGGCTTTGTTGAATGTCAGTTTTTGTTCCTGAAAAGGGCCGACCAGATGGGGCTGAGTTGAAACCCATTGTCTCTATTGAGACTATTCCTTCGACGTCAGATAGCTATGGTTTCCTTTATTGTTCTGTTCCAAAAATTGTTGGACTTGGCTACTTTGGTAGTATTTGTAAAATCAATTCTGCGTCCAAGTTCTAGACTGTGCTCTGCTAGTCATGATTTTTCAAGTTACTGAAGTCCTATGTAGCTGTTGCGTTCTTTGCATCGTTGTTCTATTGTACGTTTAGTCTGTCCTATGTATGCTCTGCCACATTCACATGATATACCTGGCTGGTAGCCGGGGAAGACTTATTAAAATCATGTCGCCAGGAAAAATTCAAGTCCTTCTGTCAGAACAGTGGTTGGATCATAATCAATGTTTAGGATGATTGCGAAAACCATGCCTCTGACCATAAGTGTTGCTGGTACAACAGTCCATGATGGGAGTGATCCGTCAAGGCGAAACCATCATTACTGACCTTTATAACACTGAAGTCCATGAAATATCCTGCAAACATCCACCAATAGTCAACAGACATTGGTGTTCTAATATTGCATTACAATTAACACTCGCATGTTGTGACAAATGAAACCCTCTATGAATTGTAATTTGAAACCTATCATCATACCACTATATTCTACTGACGTCTCTTCCACCGATTATCATATCTCTTCCAGCATCTTGATCATTTTTTGGCAGGAAAAAACTTCTCTGATGACCAGACGACGAACCTGGTGGTTGAGAACAACTTCGCATTGCCGATTATAAAAACTTTTCGTCATGGGATCTAATCGTTGGGAAATCAATGGTAAAAAGTACGTAGCTGCAGCCACAGACTATTTTTAACTAACCACTTGTTTTAGTCTTTTTCTCTTCCTTTGAAAGCAGCACACGTCGGCAGACACTTCAATCGCCCCATCTCAATAATAAAAAGAAAAGAAATGAATTTTAATGTTTTATGCGCGGTGATTACATTACATTGAAACGATTTTATTTATCATTGCTGAAAAGTGAAAGAAATTTTAAGTTCAACATTTGATTAAGGTTTTCAAGAATTTTTTGATTTATTCAGATGAAAATAAGAATCGCATTTAGAGGATTCAAAAACTAGATGGCGAGATTTATAATAGAAATTTAAACAACTATAACGCCTTCTTAACAACTATATATTCATGTCAGAATTGAACAAAAGGTAATAAGAGACGGATCTAATGGAATTAAATGGTGCCTGTGTTAACTTAAATATGGTGTTTCAAATGGAATGAACTTCCATTTTTCAATTGGTTTTAATCCCTCTTTATTGATGTGTGAAATGCAATCCAATATGTGATATTATTAGTGTGTACGTCAATAGATTTGAGACAGCCAGCAAGAACAGTAAGTACACTAAATTTATGAACTTTTTCATTTTTGCCCTTTTTGGATCAACAGTACTTCAATTCCCGGTGGGTGTATTACATCAAATCACTATATTAAGTATATTAAGTATTTTACGAACTATATGACGCACTTTTTTCTTCGAAAAATTGCCTCCAAAATTCAGGTGCGCCTTATACTCGAAATTAATATTAAAATGTCTAGTGTTTGATTTAAAATTCCCGCCAGTCTTAAAAATGGCCATATATTCGATGTGCGGGAAACCTATCTCTATCTGATAATATTGGATTCAACTGGCAGCAGCAGTTGTAGCGAAATTTATTGATTCAAAAAAAAAAAAAAAAAAAAAATCAAGTATCGTTTGTTCTCCGTTCGCTCTGGGCACTGAGGCGATGAGAGTTGTTTGTTCCTTGCCACCAGCTGTTACGTAGACAGTTGTTTCTGTGTTCGTAGGAAGCCACGCCCCTTTAAGAACTCGTGCGTGCTTCACACGATGACGAAATCTGCCACTCAGCTGCCGGGCTGCTACGAATGTCTCGTTGTAGTGCAATACAGGTAATCGCTAGGGAAAGTACGGAATCAGCGTTTTGAGTCAAAATGAACGTTCGTAACTTAGAATTCTTGTTGAAACATGTTTAAAAACGAAAAGTAATTTAAAGTTAGTGATAATAGTTATCATTATGAATGCTATTTGGCATTGTATAAGACTCAAAACTACTGGTTTTGTGGCTGTTAAAAAAATAATGTAGAGGAAATAAAAGGAAGAAATAAGCGTGTATCGAAGTATACTAGTTTATATGGGTGGGTTAATCCCTTGTTCAATTTAAACACCATTATTACAGCGTAGGAGGAAAGAGTAGTTTCTGCTTGTGTGATTAGTTGTTACAATATACTAGAAGGCTTATTTTAAATGGGGACAATTTACAACTGAGTGAATGATTTATGATAAATATCTTATTAGTGGCGAGAGGCGGTGGGTTACGTCTTGCATTTGAATCATAAGAGCTCTGGGTTCGATACCGTTTAACTAGAATTGAATGCTAGTCCCAGTATAATCGATAGGACTTAATAGGATACGTTTTAAATATTTGGAATGAATGATTTCAAGCTATTTGTTACTGTGAATGGAGACTGGTAATGTGAAAGGTCCTGGATTCGAGTACATATAGACAGTCCTTAGTATCTCATAAATAATACGTATGAGTACGCTTAAATATATATTTTCTAAATACTAGGTACTAATAAATATATTGAATTTATTTAATAAATAGTTATTTAAAAATATATATATATTAATGTTAAGTTGGTGAGCAGACCATATTCATATTATTCATGTTTATATTCATATTTATTTGCCTGTTCATAGCTTACAATATGAGGACAACCCCCAATTAAGTATTACAGTTGTCAGATATGGCTTACATTCTCTATATGTTGTCAGTAAGATATGTTTCCACAGAGTAATAGCTTTTTTCTAACAATAATTCTAACAGAGTATTTCTGAATATCCGTTTTTCGTTAATTTTTTTTTACTTTGTTGGATATTTATTATATAATTTTATTCAATTCATATATACAGTTTTGCTAAAATTTGCATAGTTCTGCTGGATAATATACATATTACAATTCTGCCTAGTATTGTATGAGTGAATCGTATTAGCTAATGTAAATAGATCCTTGTGTTCGATTACATACATAATTGTGCGATATATATATAAACTAGGTAATGTCAATAATTTATATTTTTTAAAAAACATTATTACATGAGGATCGTTCAGGCATACTAAACATTATTCTAATAATTTTTTTCTGTATTCGGAATGTACTAGCACTTATTCTCGAATTCCCGCAAAATATAACACCATAGTTTATTATTGAAAAAAAAAAAAAAAAACTTGCTATAATATAAGGACATGACAGCTTCCTTGCACAAACTATCTTGCAACCTACGGAATGCAAAGCACAGTGAACTGAGTTTAGTATTAATGTATTCAACATGAGTATTCCATGTTAAATCTTCATTAACAAATACTCAAAGAAATTTAATAGATGTTTAACATAATTCTACAGTGTCTACAGTTATTGGTACAAGTTCATTTCTTTGGCCCGGGAATCGAAATTTGACAATGTTAGTTTTTCCTAAATTCATAGTTAATTTATTTATGTTTAACCAGCTAATAATTTTTGTTAGCGTCTTTGTAGTGAGCCTTTCTGCTTCATTTACTGAGTCTCCACTGACAAGAACATTTATGTCATCAGCATACATTTATATCATCATTTATGTCATCACAGTCTAGTCTGTTAACCAAATCATTAATATATACGACAAACAAAAGAGGACCTAATATTGATCCTTGTGGTACTCCTTTTGTTACTTTCATTATAGATGATTTAAACATTTTTCTTCTGCCATTTACCTCTTTACAGATGCCAACAGTTTGACTACGTTCAAATAAATGCGACTTTATCCAATTGTTTGCCACCCCTCTGATGCCATAAGAATACAAATTTTCTAGCAAAATACCATGGTCTATAGAATCGAACGCCTTAGATAAATCAACAAAAATACCAACTACATCGCGTACTAATCCTTGGGAGAATTTTAAGTAACATATATGTATATGTTTTCAGAGCCGTAGGCTCGCCTTGTTAATTACTAACATATACCGTATTATTATCGAGCATTACTCGGTTGGGCTCGACTGTTCAGATATTGCCTTAAGTGGCCATGTATTATCTCATCCTCAGTTATTAACAAATATCAGGCAGCCACAGACGTTAATTGTAATAAAATATTGTTATTGTTTTTCTTAACAAATTGTTTGATATCTCTGGGATTGCGGCATATGTATGTATATTATCCCAGTATTACTTCTAGTTCTTCTTGAACTTTGTGTGTGTCTTTATAACACAACTTTGAGTAATACACAGTGCACTGATGCGATGAACATGAGTCTAACATTTGCTAATAAAAATGGTAAAAATGTTGGTATTTTTTTTAAAAATGCTTAAAAATTAAGGTATGTCTTATAGTCCGTAAAATACGGTATTGTAAATTCTATTTGACTTCATAAACTGTAGATTTGGTTGAAACTTCGAAATTAATTAGAAAATTATTGATTCTGTAAAATTAGCATGAGAAAATATATATATATATATATATATATATATATATATATATATATATATATATATATATATATATATATATATATATATATGAGCACAGAAACTGTGAAATTGTTTACACAACTCAATGAAAATAGGTAAAGGTATGTTATATTTATATGTTTATTACTCATGTTGTTTATTTTAGAATAAATGTACTTGTTGTTGAAGTTAGGGAATATTCCTTTAAATTTGGTTTCTTACCCAACTCTCCGCATCAACGGTGTGAATCAAAAACCCTTTCCATAGGTGGCAGCTTACCCAGTTTGGTGCATTACTGCTACAAAATTTGCATTTGAACATAATCATATCCTGAGACAAGTCATATAATAAAATTCCAATGATGAGTGGTGTGTAGAAATTGAGGAATTAGCTGTATTTGTCCACTGCATAGAACATAATTTAATCTCATCATCAACGATCGAGGAAGAAGTGAAAGAGAAATATTAAATAAGTTTCCAAGCTTTGCACATGATCTTCGGTCACAGTATCAAGAATGCTCTTTCATCTTTGGCAAATGAAAAATAAAATGTAAGTTTGAAATGGCTCAACTGCTCTAGATTTACTAACGAGTTATTACTTTTGCAATGTGAAAGTGAGAGTATGAAATGAACTTTCATATATTTTATCTCGTACTTTTTTTTATATGCATTACAAAGATTAATTAAAAATAAAAATAAACAAAAAGTAAAAGATATCACCTTTCGTTTTCATATTTCATTTTATACTCTTATAATTTTATTTATTTTCGATAATTTTTATCTTCCAATCATTTTCTCTTTATCATGCAATTTTCTTTTAATCATCGTTTATTATTCCTTTGTTGTTCTGCACTCCTACCGACCTACCCGTCACATTATCTTCTTCCACCAAACTGCATCTACTTACAGCCTGGTAACACTACCACATGACCTTGCATTCCAATATGGCGTCCACCTTAATGCCTCTCAACTATTTATCTATGCCTATCAACTAAAAATAACGTACAAAGAGTGAAAAAGTGACTGACTGGACAGGAACTCGAACCCGGAACCTCCGCTATACTGTGCCGACGCGTTAACCACTACGTCACCCAGTCCATTTCCCAGAACAAGCACTCTCTCTCCCACCCTCGAGGTCGGTGCTCTGCACTCGGACCGCGTGGGTTGTACCACAGTTCCTTGCTGTGTTTGAACAATCCCTGTGTCCATATATATATCTGCTCTTTATGTCTTTCTTTCCTCCCAACTTCTTCCCCATATGATGAAGTAAGTTAGCGAAAAACCTCTAATATAGATTTCAGTGTTGTAATGATGTTTCCACTATTTTCTGGTAAGTGATTTATTATACAAAGTGTGACATATGTAGAAGTAGTACTACAGGGTTTCTACTGGTCAGGGAAGTCAGGGAAAACTCAGGGGAAAAGGCTGGAAATCAGGGAAAGTCAGGGAGATTTTATAAAATATATTTTTTCTAACATTAGTTGTACACCAATTTCAGCTTAGCCAACCATTATAATACCTATTTGGTTTCTATTGCGACTTTTTTTTTTTTTATTGCTGTACGTATGAGCAATTGATTACTATTTGTCTCTATAGAATAAATGTTCTCATGTATAAGTATTCACCGTTATATATTTCTTCTTTATATGCCAACTTCGTCCGCCACCTGTTATGAAAGTCAGGGAATTTCCTACCAAAGGTCAGGATACGTTAGGGATATAGGTTTCTCCAGATCAGTAGGAACCCTGTACTAAATTTATATTTATGAATGGAAGCAGGAGCACTAAATCGGTTAATGTTGTATTGAAGCACTATCCTTTCTCTCCATCTGCGTAAAGTTTAAAACTCGCTCAACCTTGGTAGTTCCTTGGTGTCACTCCGTCTTAAAGTGTGTAACCATGCGGTGAAAGTGAAACAAACGATTAACATAGATTTTTTTTTTTTTTTTTTTTTGTGCAAGTTAAAAAGTTGCCAACTAAAACATTCCAAATGCTGATCAGAGCGTGCGATGACATTGTATATCTATAGTACAAGTCCAGTGGTGTAAACGTTTCTCTGAAGGGAGGGAAAGTATTAAAAAAAAAAAAATGAAATCTTTGAGTTTTACGTCCCACTGTTATGCCGGTTAGGCTAAAGGAGACGGTGATGATGAGTAATGAATGAAATAGTGGAATGAAGAAAGTGGGAGGAAACGGGAAAACCCCGAGAAAACCCATGCACACGGTGTTTGTCCACCACAAAGTTCACTTGGCGGGGGCTGGGATCGAACCCGGGACCCCAAGCACCAGAGGTGGGAAAGTATTCAAGGCAATGATCTTTCAGGCAAACCACGGTCTTCAGTTACTGATACAAACATCAACAGATATGCGAAGTGAACACAATTGAACGATGCAGTGGCTAAACTAATTGAACTTGGGCAGGGAATTTGTTCGGAGAATTATTACAGAAGAATTAAACTTGAAGAAAATCTGTGTCGAGGTTGTGCAGAAAAATATCTCGCAGGAAGAAAGAGAGTGCTTCAAGAATTGTGTGTGACAGTTACAATACATTGAAAAGGAACCAGACTTGCTGGAATCTGTAATACCTTCGATTAAACATATATATTTTGCCTACAACTCAGAGACTAAGGGACAATCCATGGAGTAGAAATGCCCTGGTTTTCCAAGATCGAAAGAAGCACGCATCCATCCTCAAAACTTAAGGCAATGTTTGATGTACATAAAATTGTAATATTTGAGTGGGTTTCTACTGGGAAAACAGTCAATCAGCACATAAGCATTGAGATTTTGACCAGACGTCGCAAAAAAGTGAGGAGAAAGAGACCTCATTGTAGAAAAACGAACGGATTCTGCAGCAAAACAACGCACTGGCTTATAAGGTTCTATCTATCTGCAATCAAATTACTCCCCATACTTGATGACTCTCGCAATACACAACTTTTTTCTTTCTTCTTTTCAAAGGGAACTCGTTTTGCCTCAGTTGAAAAAGTCAAGTTGAAAACGGCGAAATCGTGTCCGTGGGTTTCCTCAGGATTCCTACATACTTTCCTCCAACATTTCTTCCCACTTCAATCATTCATTTTATTAATCATTCGTCTTACTAGCCTAAAGGGCATAAACATGGGACGTAAAATTGAAAATATATATATTAGGAAGCGGCAGATCTCCTAATTGAACTTATAGAAAGCAAACGACAAGCATAATCACCATCATCAGGACAGATGACCGAAGTACACTAACACCGCCGCTGTCCATGAAGAGGGTATAAAACACGCTGCTGGAACTCCATCGGCCATTGTACCCTTTTACAGGAAAAAAAAGAGGAAATAATATACATATTGTACTATTTACATATGTACATTTTTAATGTATATACATATGTACATCATATTTACAGTAGATTATATTACATTTATATACAATATTTGGTCTAGGAACTAATTCGTGCGGGTGGACAAGAGATGGCGCAACGAACGGAGCGTCCCACAGTTCCGTGTATCCACACGTGTTGCAAACCCCTGTCATCGCGTATCGTTCGTAGTATAGGGCAGTGGATTAAAGCGTCAACAACACCAGTTTGTAGTTAAGTGAACATGGCGCAATTTGTGACTGATAAAGTGTTTTTGCGGGGTGTCCTGCTGCATTACTTTAACATGCAGAAAAGTGCGACTGAAAGTCATCGTATTTTGGTGGAAGTGTATGGTGACCATGCTCTAGCTCAGCGAACGTGTCAGAAGTGGTTTGCACGGTTTAGAAGTGGTGATTTCGGCTTGGCAGACCAAGAGCGAGCTGGACAGCCAAAAAAATTTCAAGACGAAGAATTGACAGCATTGCTTGAGCAGGATTCGTGTCAAACGCAGGAACAACTTGCAGCAGCATTAGGCGTTGATCAAACAACAGTCTCCAAACGCTTGAAAGCCATGGGAATGATTCAAAAGATGTCACATTGGGTTCCACATGAATTGAAAGACAGAGACGTTGAAAGACGAAAAACCATTTGCGAATTGCTGCTTCAACGACAGAGCAGAAAGGGGTTTCTGCATCGAATTATTACGGGTGATGAGAAGTGGATCCATTACGAGAACCCTAAACGAAAAAAGGCCTGGGTGAAACCAGGTGAACCAGGTCCATCACAACCAAAACGAGATATTCACTGTGCAAAGGTTATGCTGTGCATATGGTGGGATATGAAAGGTGTGGTGTACTATGAGCTGCTGCAACCGGGTGAAACTATGAATGGAGAACGTTATCGACGACAATTAATGCGTTTGAAGCAAGCTCTGGCCAGAACACGACCAGAATGGGAGAACAGACATGATAAACTTATTATTCAACATGATAACGCTCGCCCACATGTCGCAAAACCGGTCAAAACCTATTTAGAAAATGTCGGATGGGAAGTTTTACTCCACCCGCCGTATTCACCAGACGTTGCTCCTTCGGACTACTACTTGTTCGATTGCATGAACAACGATTTGATTGGACAGCGGTTTACTTCTTCAGAAGATATCAAAACATGGGTCTCTGACTGGATCGCTTCCAAGGATGAGGACTTCTTTCGCCACGGAATCCGTACATTGCCTGACAGATGGGCGAAAGTGGTGGCTAGCGATGGACAATATTTTTCTTAAGGTATTTATGTATTTTGTGTTTGTACTATCCCAGCTTCAATGTGTGCGTACCAACCGCACGAATTAATTCCTAGACCAAATATTTACAGTATGGTACATAATATTAAGATATTTTACAATTATATACATCTTATAGAAGTGGATTACATTTTTTTTTTAAATTTTTGAAGTTCTTCAATTTTTTAGATTTTTGCAATGTTATGCTTTTTTGTGTTTTTATTTGTATTTTTGCTACTTTTTTACTTTTAGTGTTTATATACAGATGTGTGTACATGTTTATAAAATTGTACGTATTTACATTTTGTATAGCAATATTTACACATACACAAACCCTGCTGAAGTTCAAGAAGAGGTAAAGCTAGAATCATTTTCTGCTGCAACAGACGAACGTTCTCCAAATTGTAGATTTCTGCCATAAACTAATTTTTGGCTTTCCAAAACTTGCCTTTCAAATTCAATTAATTTAGCCACGAAAATGTGAATTTCCTGTAAATTTCTTGAACTATTTATTTTCCCACCTTCTTGTACTTTCTGAGAGAAAAGGTACGGAAGCAGTTCGTTTACAACTATGGCGACCCTGTTTGCAATCCAATTATTTACCAACCCATCTTAAACCTTCTAGTTTTGCTCCTTTGTTCGGTGCTTGGTTTGTCAAAGTTTCTTTCGAAGCTTGGTCACATGTTTCTTAAACTTGCACCTGGTCTTGTCTTCCGTTTTAATGATGACCGTTTCCAGCGCATCGGAGAGATTAAGTTGTTGCAAACCATGAGGTACTTCGACACTTCTTCAAACATCTGGCTTCCGCCCTCGGCACTTATTTCTCACAGTACTTTTGCTCATGGGTTGCCCACTAATCTTATTTGACCAATTGTTGTAACTTGTGAAAGAACACGAACTTCTGGTTCTATTCTCAGACTATTTCTTTGTTGATGTTGGAAATAAAAGGATAATTCTGCACAGATGGTGGTAACTGTATCGGCTCTAGAAAAAAAAAAAAAATCTCATGGTTGCTTTGCTGATTGAGATCATATTTACAAGAAGAGTCCAGGGATCTTGTCAGATCTTATCACTTCATTGGTGTTGGCATGAATGCAGAAAATGCCCTAAGGGAATACGACGAATGAAATGTTACCAATAGAGCAGAAACTCCCAATTTTAAAAAAACATGTCCTCCAATTCTCAAATTGGTCCCTAATGAACTTGGCTGCTGTACAAATCTTTCCGATTCGTGTCAACTATACCTGAGTTACATATGGAAATGGGAAAAGAAGAATTGGTAGCTCAGCAGTGGATTTTGAAGATGACCGTACGATACCTCTTTAAGATTGGGACTTCTCATAATTTTCTAGCACATAGAAACTGTTGGATGTGTTGTTAAGTAAGATTTCATTAGAAGATTTACAAATATTAACAGGTTGATCTTTTTGCAAGTATGGTAGTGTAGAGGCGTTGTTTTCTTCTCGTGGAGAGGAATATACTGCATTTCCACTGCGATCTAATGAGGTCTTTGGCGATGATGTCAAAAACTCAGGCCGAGGAGTACTTGGGCCACTTCCAGGAAGATTCTCTCTAGTTGACTTGGCGCTTACAGCGAAGAGAAACGTAGGTGTCGGCGTCTTTTTGCGAGGTAGTATTCCCTCCTCACCAGATGGCCCTCCTGCGTTTGGGCCTGGATGTTTTGAGCCCTGATTTTTTGGGCCATAATGACCTTTTCCTTCCCCTTTTCTAAAGCAATCCATAACTTCTATCATGAAAGTATTAACAATATTGTTTACAGAATCTGATCTACTCATTTCTACAAAAGTTCTCAGAACAGAGATATTGGTTTTCATAGTAACATTAGAAGCTTAATTGTTAGCAAATTATCTAGAAATTTTTAAAGAGAAAAACAAACTGTTAAACTTCTACACAGCCTATATTCTTAAAAGAGATGAATGAAACCTTTGTAAGAAGTCTTCTTCTTCTTCTTGACCTCAGCCATAGGTTGGTGGGCAACATGGAAATTTTAAAACTTTTCTCTCCCTTGGGAGAGCTGTTTTATACTTTGATAAGAAGTAAGCAGGCTATTTTCATTTAAATTTTGACTTTCCTAACATGTAAGAAGATTAAAACATTCTCTAAACAAATTAACTTTTATTTTCAGAAATACTCTATCTTGCTCTTCTATAACACCTAAAAACTAGATCTGAATCGCCCTCCCTGCTGGTTTAGTGACTAGCACATATGACTTTGGTGCACGTACCCCCGAGTTCTATTCCCGACAGAAAAGCACACAAGTTAATTTCACAATCTTTCACTTTTATTAATCATTCACGACGTCCTTTAGACTAAAGAGCATAACTGTTGGACGTGTCATTAATCATTTCAGTTTTGGAACTTAATGAAGACAAAATGTACATACAGCATAAACATATTTAAAAAAAAAAAAAAAAAAAAAAAAAAGTAAATTGCATCGCATTTCTATGTGAATATGACATCGATATTGAATTTAAATACCAGAGAGTATGAATGGAATCTCAATGCAGCATATATATCATGCTACAACGTATCTTAAAGGAATTGAGGTTCTTTGAAGATAATATCCATATACAAGGCGTGTTTTTAAGTAAGTACGTTTTGAAATTCGCCCGCTGCAGCGCTACAATCAGCATCCCGACACCCTGTGATTCGGTTTCTGAATGTTAAAAGCATGAAAGCAGCTAAAATTTACTGCCAGATTAGTGAAGTGTATGGAGAAAACATTATGAGTGGTGAAAACGTACGGAAATGGATTAGAGCTTTTAAAGATGGCTGCACAAATGTTCATATTGAGGAACAAAGTGGGCGATCTTCTGTAAGCACTGGGGGGCGCGGTGGCTCAGTGGTAGAGCGTTCACCTCCGGTGCTTGGGGTCCCTGGTTCGATCCCAGCTCGCGCCGTGTGGACTTTGTGGTGGACAAACACCGTGCTCGTGGGTTTTCTCGGGGTTCTCCCGTTTCCTCCCACTTTCTTCATTCCACCATTTCACTCATCTCTCATTATCACCGTCTCCTTTAGCCTAACCGGCATAACCGTGGGACGTAAAACTTAAAGATTTCATTTCATTTTTTCTGTAAGCACTGCAGACTTGGTACAGTGTAAGCACTGCAGAAAGTTGACGAAAAAGTTAAAGACAACAGAAGCTTTACGATTTCGTCGTTCTCTGTTATCTTTCATAATCTTTTCTCCTACACTTTACTAATCTGGTGATGAATTTCAGCCACTTTCATGCTTTTAGCACTAACTTATGGAAACGAATCACAGCGTGTATTTCACATTCGGCGGGATTCTCAATCTGCTGAGGCATTTTAACTACTCGCAAACAAACGTAAACATGAACGAATGTTTCTGTAATGGCGTCTGTGGTTTTCCAACAGATGTAGTACACGGCGCGCATGCGCGGGATGCCGAATGCAGCGTACCAGCGGCAAAATTTCAAAACGATACTCACTTAAAAAACACGCCTCGTACTAATCGGCCAAGTAGTGAGAAACGCCCACTGGATTTTTCCCAGGAGGGCAAAAGACTGACACACAAGCAAAGTCGCGAACATTGATGCACACAATACTTCATGTAAAATTATTATTGATGCATAGGTGGCAATTGCCTCTTCTTGCTCCCCGCTGAGAACGCCCATGAATGTTGTATTGGGTCAGGTGGAATTAAATGCAAAATTCTTAACGCCGGTACTTTAAAGTCGCGGCCACCGATAAACGTCCCTTACCCAAAAAACAGCCCCTTACGCAAGCATAACCACAAGTCTTTCCTGTGCGTGCTAAGGGACAAGGTTGTCACGTTTTTTCTTCAAAATGTGTGGACACCATATGTTATTTTTCCTTCTAGAGAAAGCCATTGAGAAAATCGTAGTAGAAACGTATTGTAAAAAATACATGTGAACTGTGTAATAAAATATGATCTAAGAAAAATGTTAAATGATCCAGTGCTTACAACATAGGCTAATTCAAATAGGACGAAAATATCAAAACTAAACACGAATCATTTTATTTATTTATTTTGTTTTTTAAGACACACTTATCTAGACTATTATAAGACAAAATATTCCCTTTTCAAAAAGCAAGGCCTAAGAAAAGATATTAAAAAAAAAAAAAAAATGTGTCCTATAGGGAAGTGAATGAGGGTTCAAATAGTTCTTACCAAGAATAGAATATATCACAAATCCTTGAAGTTAGGAAGATAAAACTAGGGGAATAAACTCTTCATTAAAATTAACCGAAAACATGTTTCAACGATTTCGAAAATTTCACTTCTATAGAAAAGAAAGGTCTGTAGTAATACTCAAATTTCCGATTATTTGTTCAGAAAATGCCGAATGTGAGGATTTGCTTAAGAAGGCGCGAAATTCAGTACATACGAACTTTATTACAAAATACAGGCCGCGAGTTTCAGATTTTTTAAAAATTCCTTTCATGAGAAGGGGAACTGAGGTCAATTTCTATTATATTATAATTTTAGTTTTATTAAAGAAATATCCTCAGATAATCAAATACGAACATTAGTGCAAAATGTCAGCAAAATTGCTAATTTCATTAGCACTCGGTTGATAAAGCCGTCAGTACCGAAACTTAAAACAAAATTTAAAACAGGCTATTATGAGAATGGTATCTATATATACACTTTACTTTTGTATTGAAATCAATGTAATTCAATTGAGTGTAAATGTCTTACATGAAAACGTATCCCAAGATTAGTGACGTGAGCTGGGTCTATGGTTCTCATCATTGAAGCCAATAAACTGATAATATTAAATAAATGTTGTTTCGAATTATTTTATATTATTCTAATATGTGGTCTCCTTTCACTAAAATAACTAGGTACCCAGGGGTTGAGCCCCCTTCGACCACCTTCATCCTCCCTGAAACTAGCTTTGCTCCTCTTCAAAGTATACGTTTTTTTTTTTTTTTTTTTTTTTTTTTTTTTTTTTTTTTTTTTACTTGGACTTCTCTGGCAGAAGGACCACGTCATCTAAAGTACTTATGAACGGCCGAAAAAAAATAGAATTTCCAATTAGCAAGAAAATACGTAGATAGCAGCAACCTACAATCACTTCGAATCGAACAAAACGTTGAAGGAAAGTGGAGAACTCAAACTTACCAATTGACAACATTGGTGGTCATAAACTATAAATCGAAGCGTTCTATAAGGAACGAAGTTTTCTGAGAAAGCATTCTAAGTTAAGATTTTTAATTCCTTATTTTCGTTTCTTTAATTTTCAAAACAAAGCGAAAGAAAAGTTTTAACTGTTAACCTCTTTATGTGTGTTGCTGCTCATTCGTGGGTGAAGATATATGTCATACTGTCTTTCTTTTCTTTCCTTTCTTTATATATAAACTTCAAAAATTTTTGATTCATTTATTATGGCTTGCAAAAACCGGAAACTATAATACTCAAGGGAAGAAAGGAAAATTACCATATTACCTTCCTTAAATTGTAAACTATAGCACCAAAAGTAAGTCTTTTGCAGAAATTCAGAATAAATATTGACCCTTTTCGATGCAATATTCCCCTTTCCACATTTTTTGTCCTTTTTTAAATTTCCTTCAGAAGAAAATAGGATTCATTTTTAAAAAATGGTATTCTTTGTTAGCTTATTTTTCCGTATAGATCTTTTGTGGGCAATAAACAAACAAGTAACTGTATCGAAAACTGTCGAATACCGACAAAATACAAGTTGGTGTTTAGCTTGAACTTTTTTTTTTTTTTTCTGTTATGACAATCTGGAATGGAAATCTGGCAGCATTGACTCCTTCACGACCTCCAGTGAAGTTTGCGGTTGCTAATCCACAGGGGGTCGAGGAAAGTCTTTCCTTTTCCAGGAAAAATGGACATTTATCCATGGCCCCAATTTTATGCATGTAGGCTGATATCTGTGTGCCAAGCTTTGGAACTACTACAATGTAGTAGAGGTCTGGACTGTCCGGAGATTTTAGCCCGGGCCCGGCCCGGACCATTCATTTATAATGTGAGGCCCGAACCGAGTCCGAAGTATATTTTAGCATTTAGGCCTGATCCCGGTCCGAGCTTATGTGATAATCAAATACGCCCAAATTAATGAAACTTAATAATTAACGCAAAATTGTATTTTTATTGACAGCAGCAGTTAGATTTTAATTTGCAGTTGTGCTTTAAAAGTTTTGCAGTTGTGCTTTAAAAGTTCTCCAGAAATAACGGTGTAATAAACATCGTTGTACAGTATATTGACAAAGTTAGGCTCGAGAAATATGGTTGTGTATTTAAAAATTTACGGCTTGAGCCGGTGATGTGTTTTGCTGGCCTGCGGACCGGGTCCGGCTTAAGCTCGCGGGCTCGACCCGAGCCCGTGCAGACCTCTACAATGCAGGGGCCCTGACAAGTCTGCATGCAATACCACATGGCCTGCCTTTTCAGTAAGATCATCTATAGCATTCTTTTGAATGATGTACGGCTGTTCAGGTAGATTATTCTTTTCTCAGCTGGAAACAATTAGTTCGTTTACGCCACACCGTGCTTGGAAATCTTAAAAGTCTTATGCTAGTTTGGGCGCCTTATCGAATATTGTAATACTGCCAAGATGCAATATTGGTCGTTTCAAACCCTTTTTGATGACGTCACAGTTCATCCTTAAGAGAAAAATTTTGCTTTCATACAAGGTACATTGGTGAAGTGTCCTCTGGGGATTCGTGTAAAATTAATTCAAATCCAAAGTTATCCGCAGCCCAATGTGTATTGTACTAATTTTAGCGGCTCATACCGGTAATTTCCATATTTATGGGCCTTCATATATCCGAAATTCAATCACACACTACTGTATCGTTCGGACACAAAATTGCTTTTAGTTTCTTTAGATGTAACTGGGTATGAATGTGGGCATATGCAAAACAAATTGGATCAAGTACTGCTTCTCTAACACATGTTACCCATATTGAATTCCGCCATATTGGATTCAACCTTCGATTTTTCAAATGGGAATAGGTGCAAGTGATACATCAAATTCATGTACAGTGAAACCTGTCTATGTTGCCACCATCGGTTCCATTGAAAAGTGGTCAACTTACAGAAAATAAATGTGATTGGTGTATTTTTAGAATAGGATTTCTAATATTACTCGATTGTAAAATTTTAATAAGCAATACCACGAGAGCTACTTTTAAATAATGCATATAGAGTAGTCATAACAATACACAGTACTAGAAAAAAATACTCCAGTATATTTAATATAGTTGTAGCTTTTTCTTCCTGAAAACTAGTCTGGTACACTGAATTATTCGGATGAAAAATACAATCACACAAACAACTATGAAATCGAAAGTAGTACGCCATTATTGAAATTCGTATTGAAACACACTGAGTTATTCAGATTGAAAACAAGTAAAGCAAAATTATAACTTCAATAATTTATATGCAGTTTATATTCTTCTTTTCGGCAGTGACACATATTTTCTGTAGATACCTTTCGAAAAGTAGCAAATCAGTTATTAATAACAAATTTATTCATGGTAGTTCATTCTACCTAGGTATGTCTTTTATTTTTTTATTTATTTATTTTTTCACATATGCACATTCTAATTTTGTAGTAACTACCTCTTCTTAATGAGCTACAAGTGTTTCCCTTGGAGAGAAAGATGTTTTGAGAAAATCTTCAGGGAATTCATATCTCAAAACCTCCGCTACCTTTCGTCAAGCAGTCAGGTGCCAATAGTTGACAATTGAGATGGTTAGTTTTAATCTTTACAATTTTTCGGAATTACTCAAGCTACCCACTGATGGAAGGAGCCGATATAGCTAATTGTTTTACCAAAACAGACAGGGTAAATAAATACTTCAACCATTTCCTGAATTCCTGTACATGTTTTTTCTTATTCGCATCTTCCTTCACCACCTCTTTGTCGGGGCAGTGTTCTGGCCATTGACCTCCAAGAACAAATCGTGGGAATCTATGCTTCTCTGTTTCCAGTAACAAATACAGAACATTTGGCTCTCATACAGGAATATGAAAGAGTTAAGAAAAATAACAAAACGTATTCGCGTGGCCAAGATACGCAGGTAAATTTGTCATTGTCAACATAGGATAAACATTGCTTAAATGCGGCCAACTTCCAAGATAGACAAGTGGCCAACTTTCAGAGTAATAAGTAACGAATGTCTTATGGGGAAATGCAAGTTCAAGACGAACCAAGCCAAGATAAGCAGGTGGCCAACTTGACAGGGTTTATTGTATAATTTTCTCGGAAATTCATTGGTGTAGTGTGTTTTGACTGCAACAAGTGATCGCTCTCGTTTAAAGAATATACGAGGTGTGACATACACAACACATCACATTGAAGTAATAACTCAGAATAATTAAATTACTGGTTTCTGTCGGTGGTGTCACCTTCAAAGTCCTCCTCTGCTTCAACACACTACTTCATCCGCCGTTGCCATTGTTTGCAACATCCACCTTCTGTAAGGTTCTTTAGGCTAGTACTTTTTTCCGCTTTTTTAATACTTCATTAACGGAGGTAAAATGTGTTCTCTTTAGTTGAGATTTGATTTTCGGGAACAGAAAAAATGTACGGGTCACCGGAATAAAATTTCTCGCTGCAATTCCTCAAAATAAATCATGTTGTACTGAAGTTATTAATGACATTTTCTTGTGGAATACGAATAAAACTTACAAGGCATTTTCAGCGAAAGGGAACTCTCACCAAAAAAAATTAAACTATTTCTTGTGGGTAGTCTCATGGAAGTGACTTATGCAATATTATAAAAATAATATCGAAATATGACCAAAATTTCCAGACGTGAGTCGTTTTTGGGAAAGTAGTCTGAAAAGAAACTCATGTCCAAGATGTGTCAACGTCCTGACACCAAGATAGCGACTCTATCCCCGCCCATTGCCGCGATGGGAAAAACGTCTGGTACCTTCTGGATAGCTCTCGTATATTGGTTAGTTGGAAATGACTCATATAGAAACCACCTCAAGCTGTTCGAAAAATTACAAGCAAAGCAGCAGACTAACTGCTATTTATTCGCGTTACTGCATCCAGTACGTACATAATTTATGAGTTAGTTTTACGAAGAAAAGCAAGAAAATATTACCGTTACTTTGATAGAGCTGTGCTAGCAATGTAAAAGTTTCCATAATAATAGATTGGAATTTCAATAATGTGTGTGTTCTGTTGAACTGATGTTACAGCCAGAAAATTTGGCAGTGGATGCATGTTGGACAAAATCAAATACTGAACTTTGATTAGATTCTTTCATCTTCAAAATCGACCCGAACGATACATGAAGAGATGGGAGCTGAGTGTAGTGAGGAATGCCCATTTCATGATACAATGAAACGCCAAAAGAGAAAACTCAAATAGTCGCACAAGTCTACAAGATGATCCAAGAGAAGGTCGTCCCTCAATTGTTACGGACCCAAGCGTGTGGCAAAGATTGAGAAGCGAGAAGTTACACACATTGATTCGAGCCGACCGACTGCAACTACCAGAAGCAGAGTAGAGCGGAGAGCAAAAGCATTCTTGACTAAAAACTCTTCCCGTCACAACCAACCTCTCGTGCTCTCTGCAAGGTCATATTGTCCGTGCTTTGGAACCATATAGGTGATCTTGATTGAGTAATTACAAAAAGGCTACAATCACAGAGCATATTACAGGAGTCTGCTGGAAAAGATACAGGATGCTATCAAAGCGAAAGATATAGGGATTGCTCTCGAAAGGTGTGCTACTAAATAGCAAATAATATACCGGCACATGACTAGCCGAAGAACACTATTAGGTTCCTTAGCCCCACCCATTATATTCACCCAATATTACTCTGTCCCATTACTTCCTTTTCCTAAATATGAAGAAACATTTATGGGTCATGGGGTGAAAACCTGGTTTGCCTCCAAATCCGTAGACTTTTATGAGACGGTATTAAGAGACTGATCTATAGATTAGAGACCTGTACGGGCCGAATTTTTCGGCCCGAGCCCAATCCAGCCCGAATGTACGTAGGCCCGGCCCAGCCCGGGGCCGAAAAGTTTTGGAGATTTTCGGCCCGATATTTTTTTTTAATTCTTGGCCCAAGCCCGGCCCGGGCCCGATAAATTTTCGAAGTTTCATTTTGTAACATTTTTCACGGGCACACTTCTTCAACGTTTTCCTTTATTCTAATTATCGTTTAACGAATGTCAATAATTATTAAAGAATTGCAATTAATCGGCCCCAGCCCGGCCCGACCTGAAGAGAAATTAGTGTCGGCGCGCCCAAGCCCGGCCCTTGCAGGTCTCTACTATAGATGTAAGAAAAATGTAATACAAGAAGGGCGCGTTCGTGGATCAAACTGCAGATTCCTGGCTCATCTCTATCATGGTGTAACAACATTCTGGCCTTCCCTCGTACTAACTGCTACGCATACTTCTAATCCCTGAGTTTATTTTATTTATTTATTTATTTATTTATTTATTTTTTAAAAAAAGGGTTTCATAAGATGCTTTCTTTCAATCTATGGATATTGGAACTGGTTCTACTTTTGAGGGTTTAATCCAAATATAATCTCGACTAGCACCAAAACCAAAGCTGAAGTTTTTGTGCACGCTAAAGGTTGTTTCTGAACTACATCAGAAATCAAGAATATTAATTTACTTCATCATTGTGTTAAAAGCATGGAATTTAGTTTACATATGTATGAGAAGCACGTTTGCAGATACCATAGTTTTCCCGAGGCGGAGAATGTTAATATTAGATATTAGAAAACAAACACAGATAATTAATTTCTGAGAAATTTATATAAGGACTTTTAAATAAACTCTCATTACAGACTTCCCATATATTCATCTACATTTTAACAAAACAGTCTTTTTTTACGAAACGTTACAGTGGTTTCAAGAATTGTTCACAAAGTTAATAAGAATATCACATTCTACAGAAAATACAAATATTCTACATTCAACACATTGCACAAAGAATTGTACAGTATAAAGTACATTATTAAGAGCCACACAGTTTTAATAGAACAATATGTACAATCTTCTTCAAACAAACCCGGTCACCCATCTTTCTGAAAAGCCCTATATTTTTATCCATAAATGGAATTTAATCGAATTACTTTTATCTTTTCTGGTCAATTGAGATATTGTCTTCAAACCAAAGCATTATACAGGGTGTCCAGACAAAAATAGTACCATACTTTCAAGTGGTATTATGTCGCTTTGGATAATCGTATTTAAATAAAATTGGTCATATTTGAAAGAAAAGCTCAAACATTTTTATGTATATGTCAACAATGAATGACGATGTCAATTACGGACGGGATCAAACGCACAAAACGTACATTCAATCAGGTTTACTTTGTGATTAGTCGATATGGGTTCAATGTTGGATATTTAGCAGGCAGTTTGCTGTTTCTGCTGGAGGTCACTTGGGAAGAAGAATGCAATTACTATTTTCCAACAAGATTGGACACGTCCTCACTGGCATTCACATATTCGGGTACATCTGAAAGAGCGGCTTCCAAGAAGACGGACTGGACGTGCCGGAAATGATGATAATGTCTTCTACAAGTGGCAGCCGAGATCGCCTCACTTAACGGTCTGACTTCTATTTATGGAGTTACATAAAGGATTGTGTCTATGTACACTCATGTCCAAAATGATTGTCGCATATCCATAACTACCTTCTTGTAAGAATATAATTTGATAATGATTTTGCAGGGTACTTTTAATACTGATACTATGTGTATAATCGGGAAATGCATATTCGCGGTAAATTTCATAGGAAAAGAATTACAAATACGAAAATTAGCGTGAGTAAAACAAAACATTGCTAAATGGACAAGAAAGTTTTATTTTCGTTTTACTGTTCTTATTTTGTTATATTCCTACAATATATTTATAGACATGCGACAATAATTTTGGACATCAGTGTACCTCCATTGCCTTAAAACCTGCAAGAAGTGCAAGTTTGTATCAGTGCTGCCATTCAGTCCATTTCGTCAGATATATTGGTGGGTGTGTGGCGTAAATGTGAATGTCGTCTTGATGTCTGCATCGCCACTCGTGGGACCCATATTCAATGTCTATGAGTTATAGTAAACAAAATAAATAATAAAAAAAAGTGAGTTTTTCTTTCAAATGTGACCAATTTAATTTAAATACGTATATCCAAAGCGACGTAATACCTCTTTGAAGTATGGTAGTATTTTTTATGAACAGACTGTATTTTATACGTAAGGTTAAAAAACACGGCTTTCGAACAGAGATGGATGGCCCCTTAACTTTTTTTTAACAAGACTATTTTTATCAAAAGGAAAATATTTGACGACCTTCAATTTTTTTATTCAACGTTAAATAAACGTTTGAAGTATATAATAATAAAAGCATTTACATAGATGCTATGGCACTCCATACAATATTTATTAGAATTGTTGCAAAATGAGTATGAACAATGAAAAATATTAATCACGTAAATAGATTATTACATTGTAGTTAAAATAAAGTATATCTTTAAACTGTTTACCTCAACTAAATACTTACTTGACATTGAATGAAACTGATCTTTTTGTAAGAACAATACATAGGCAGAATTACAGATTTTAATTTGACTACCAAACTCTCATATACAGTTTGCAGTATTAATATGTATGAATTCAAGGATTATTTTTTCTAATTTCTCAGGATACGAATGATGCCGTGCCGTGTAAGAGGCGAGTGAGGCAACGGTCCCGGGCGCCGAAGTAAGGGGGGCGCACAATTTTGGAGCAAAGAAAAGAAAAAAGAAAAATTACTTAGAATATTACTAGTATGTACTTAAGTCCTTTTCCTGCTTTAGGAAGTGGTTCTATAATGTTACTCATGTTAGGAAAATGCATGTGCACATATATAAAATGGAAGGAAAAAAATAATAAAAAGTGCTCAAAATCAAGGAAAAGCACGGTTTATTTTTGAAATTTTTCTTACGCTTCGCACAAACATGGTAGCGCTTTGTGGATGGTCTGTCAACCTCACTCATATGTACGGGGACGCCGTCGTATACTCGTCCCGGGCGTTGATTTTCCACGGCACGGCACTGTGAATGATTGATGATTCTATAGGTATTCTGATGATTCTAAGGGTATAAAGGGTTTCGGATAATGAGATTCTTTAGTTTGATTCCTAATACTCAAATATTCACGGAGTTAATGACTTGTCTACTATACCGCCGAAACTGCTTCTTGTTTCAGTCAGCCCCTCTGATGATCGTTAAATCAAGCCAATCACTCATTTTTTTTTTTTTTTTTTTTTCAACTTGTTACAGTTAAGTCTTCTCGCATCAACAATAAGTACCAATATGGATTTTTCCTTTCTATTTCCTAATTTACAAAACTCCAAACTTCTCCCAATATTCAGCTCTCATTACTTCCAAGATCTTACATAAAAGTTGCACTTATAAAATAAATTTCCCTTTTCCGTTCCTCGAAAATTTTAGACATTATCAATCACTGACTCTGAGGATCGTTCCTATCTTCCATAATGTTGAAGCATGCGCATTACTTCATGTTTTCACGATGGACACCCATTACCGCTGGAAATTATAGAAGCCTATATTCATTACAATGTACTGTATTCTCTTCAACATACTTCGCTCTACCAACTACTTTACCTATACAGATACATCTTCCCGCAAAGATTTTAGGTATGGGAAAACATAAGATTAACAATCTCGTTTTGACACTATTCGACATCCAATGGAGGAGGGGAAATATGTCAGAACATTCTCTTGGCGGCTGAACGTTACTGAAAGATTAAACAATAACTTGAAAGAATTTGGAATTATCAAGGATAGTAGTAAAGGCATTTTATGAAGTAAATAACTCTGGATAAACACGGTGAAAAAAAAAAAAAATTGTCGAATGCAAGGAAAATCAGCAATTGAAAATATAAGGAACAAAACATCAAACTGCTTAGGATATGCACTGGTGTGATTCTCACAAGTGACGTATCATGGAATACACAACTAGATGCTACTAAGAATGGCTTGTTTCTAGACGGAAATTTTATTATAAAGGGGATAATAGTGCCAATGAAGATATTAACAAAGATGTTTGATGTAATTATTCAACTGAGCTTCACACATGGGACTACGATATTGATAGAAACTATCGAACTGATAAACAAAATAGAAGGGATACACTAGCATTACCTAGTTATTTCATAAATATTGTCAGAGATTTTGACCAGCCGTTTGGCCATGCTGCGTATGACTGAGGGAGGGCTGCCATCTGGGAATTGTGGATCCCTGAGCTGTTCATTCCAGGGTAAGACATGTATTGGAAACGTGTAACGATGGAGTGGGGCGACTATGAGAGTCATGATGCATTCATAACGCACACACAAGGTGAATGCCACTTCGGATTCCCACCACCCCGACACTACTGCAAATCAGTCAACGATTAAACGGAAAGTGTCAATGACCGGCAGTAGCGACAGACCTCGCATAGTGAGGACACCACAGGTTGTTAATGCCGTAGCTGCAAGGATTCGGGGAAATTCTGTCAGGACTCAGAACCTACAAACAACATGCAGATCACTGACTGATGCGTTACACCAGCAGGAGAGTGATGAAAGCCAAACGTGTCCTTAAGCGTCACGCAGGAAACCGTCACACGATAATTCTTTTCCGACGAGAAGCTATTCATAGTTAAGCAGCATGATCTTGTGTATGCATCATCAGTGTAAACTGTGTTTTCAGGGTGCAAAGGTCCCATCACCCAGCATCAGTCATGGTGTGGTAGAATGTGGGCTTCAACGGCACAGCACGGCTGTATTTTTGTGAACAAAGATGAAGACATTGGCTATCGTGTATGAAACCATAGTAATGGAGTCAACTGTGAAACCACTGAGTACCACTATGTTCCCCAACCAACAGTGGATCTTCGAACAAGATTCTGCTCCCACGCACAAGGCACAATCAACACAGAAATGGCTAAGGGCCAACGTCCCAGACTTCATTTTCACATCAGACTGGCTCTCTTGCACCCTGGATCTGACTATAAACTGTGATGAGTACTTCCATAAATAGCCTGCAAAAAGAGGCATCCTAAAGTGGACTCCCTGAAGCGCGCCCTGGACAAGGCAACCCGCCACTTCCCCATCGACACTGTTTGTGGTTCCACTGACAAGTGGCTCGCCAGACTCTAGGCCTGTATCCAGGTTCAAGATGGGCATTTCGAAAATTGATTGGTGCTCTTTATATTCCACATTTCCATGTATCATTTTGCAAATGGATGTGAATATAATATCGTCAACACTGTGCCTGTGATTCATTTTCAAACTTTTTGACAGTATTAATAGAATAACTAGGTATACAAATGGGACAGCATATTATACTTTTTCAGCACCTAATGAAAGCAGTGTTTTAGTATGACTCTTATTCATTAGTTGGCGATATTTCAGTACTATGAAAACTTAACAGTAGAAAAAAGTAAGGATGTCATTAAATTATTCACCACACTACATCTGCGAGATCTTGGTCCTGTCGCTCAAAACTAAAATTTGACTGACAGTGAAAAGATCCGCTTTTAAACTGAAAATATTAGCATCCATAATTTTACATGACCATACGTCGTAATGTCCATACCAGTACTCAGGCTATAATTATTATAGTCACTGTGCCACTCATACAGACAGAAACTTTCTCCAAGTTTTTTTATAAACATAAGATACTCTATAGAAGCCTAATCTGACTCAATTTCAGGCAATTCTGTATGTTAATAAAACGACTTAATGCCTTACAAGTGCCGGGACAGACCCAGTTTTCTCACTAGCTTGCCATATTGAATTATGCAAATACTTGAACGTCCAGGATGCAGGATATATATATATATATTTAATTCATAAATTCTATTTTTAAAATAATAGTAAATTTAAAGCATCTTATAAGAGGACAAATTAATTATTTTTTTCTAATAGATTTCTTATAAAAATCTATAGATTAGACGAAGCTATTATAATGAAAATATATGTTAGTCAATTTAGTTTTCTTAGAAAACAAATAAGTAAATCTAAATTTTTATAATTTTTATTATTCAACTAAGACAGTGTTCGCTTTCTTTAACGAACAAACAAAAAGCTGAAATCCTCACGCTTTTACAGTCTGTGATTTACCTTTTGTAAGATAGAAATCAAATGAATATATTGTTATTAATAATAAGAGAAGTAATAATAGAAGTTTTATGTAAGATCTATCGAAAGTAACGGAAATCACTGCATATGTGAGAATAAGGGCACCAAATAATTACCAGAACACCCAAGCATGATTTAACGTAAGAAGGTTAAATTATTTCTTTCTAGGGTTTATAGTTTCAATCCAGTTCTTGGCAAGCACGAAGTCTATAAAAGGAGATTAGGATGGAACAACAGAAACCTTGGGTGTCATCACAACAGTAAATTTTTTAACCAGTCAAATTTCTTTAGCTTTTTGCACACACGCGTGATGCATTATATTTTAGCATATAGGAGTTACAATAATTAAAACCATTTACACTTAATTTGTTTCAATTTTACATAAATTTACGATAAAGAGCTTCTGAAAGATGAAAGTTCAATTTTATTAGCTGCACATTTAACACAGAATAAGAAAAGCATATGAACATAGCAAAAGTTACATCTACGAGGAGGAACCCGAAAGAAACCGGCTTGAAAAAGTGCCGCCGTTCCTGGGTGTAGTACAGAGTTCTTCCACTAGGTGGATCTAGTAGAGACCTTCCCAAATCAGTTGTATAAGCGGCTTCTGCATAGAAGATTAACGTTTAATCGTGTTATTGTTCTTCTCAACTGTTCTCGTTTGCCGCCTGCGAAACCGTTATGGCAGATTCAAAGGAACAAAGAATGTGTTTGAAATTTTGCTTCCTACTTGGAAAATCCTAAACGAAAACTTACCAAATGCTTCAACAGGGTTTCAAGAAGGATACTATGAACCGCACACATTTTTTTCGGTGGTTTGGACGCTTTAAGTGTGGTGAGATGAACGTTGAAGATCATGCTCGTTCCGGGTGCTCTTCATCATTTCGAAATGAGGAAAAATTTTTTTTAAAAATCTGCACAAACAAGGATCGATAATATTTCAAAACAGAAGTGAGTTGGAGCTCGTGTCAGCGTGAGGTTTTGCAAATGAGACGTGTTGCCGCTAAGTTTGTTTCTCGCCTGCTCACACAAGATCAAAAACATTTGTCTGAATTTGAGCCAGGACTTGAAAAATCAGACTGAAAGTAATCCAAACTTTCTGACCAACGTGATGACAGTTTCCGAGAAAGGAAAAATGAAATGAAATGAAATCTTTGTTTTACGTCCCACGGTTATGCCGGTTAGGCTAAAGGAGACGGTGATGATGAGTAATGAATGAAATGGTGGAATGAAGAAAGTGGGAGGAAACGGGAGAACCCCGAGAAAACCCACGCACACGGTGTTTGTCCACCACAAAGTTCACTTGGCGGGGGCTGGGATCGAACCCAGGACCTCAAGCACCAGAGGTGAACGCTCTACCACTGAGCCACCGCGACCCCTTTCCGAGAAAGGAAAGTGTTTTGATGATGTAAAGGGTGTAAAAAGAACTTTGCAAAGCGCATTCGATGATATAAAAGTTGAAGAGTTTCAAAAGTGCTTCAAATAGTGGGGAAAAAGACTGAAGAAATGAACTGCATTCAATGGAGAGTATTTTAAAGGAGACTGAAAGAATTCTGAAAAAAAAAACAAAAAAAAACAATGAATTATTTTTTTTAGAACAAAAGTCCGGTTTCTTTTGGGCCCCCCTCGTAAATATAATTAAATTCAATTATAGTTTAAGGTTGTGCTTTTTTATTTCATAGAACATAACTTTCATGTAATAAATAAAATATTTAATATTTTTTCTTCACTTCTCATTAGGGTTTCTTCATTTGTAAATAACATTTAATATAATTAACATTTAATGCAAATTAAAACAATAAATATCCATTTTTTTTCTGATACACGGTATAAAGATCTCTTGCTATAAAATCTTGTCTACATAATAAAGCTATCATAGTTATTATTTATATAGAATTTCATTTTCAGCAACATATTCGACTAACAAACATCTTTACAATATCTATTTTTCATATTAAAATGATAAGCATACTTACGTAATATAAACACGAACAATCAAAAATAATAATAATAAAAAATTGTGCAAATAAACACATAAACACAATGTATGAAATTTCGAATTTTATATTGTCTCATAAAAAGAACAGCAATAAAATCCTCAGGCAAGATATATCGTGATTAGGTACGAGGGGCTTCCAATTAGTTATCTACCTAGATAGGAAGAGAGGGGCGGAGGATAATGACGACTGACACGCATGCCAAGGCCACTGTGGGGAACCCCGCTGCGCAATTTGAGGTTAGTCGGAACAATGCAGTGGCTATAACAGAGTGTTTGTATTACGGTGCGAACAATGGATTTGCAGAAGTTGGAGCACCGCTGGATCATCAAGTTTCTCACTAGTCATTCTCTCTACAGTCCGGACATGGCCCCTAGTGACTATTTCTTCTTCCGAGACCTGAAGAAACACATGCGGGAACAACGAGGTCCAACAGACTGTTTCCCATTGGTTTGCAAGCCATGACAAAGACTATTTTTTCTCTGGGATTTCTTCGCTGCCCTTAATGTGGCGATGGTGCACAGACCTCCAGATGAGCCTATCTGCATTTCTTCCTGTCTACGAAGATAACTTATTGGACGCCCCTCGCAGCTTAAACGCCAGATATTAATTTACATAAGATACATGTACAAAAAAAAAAAAAAAAAAAAAAATGAAGTTTACGAAATATTATCTAACTTTCCATTACTATCCTCTGATTTCTGTGGTCATAAATTTTCGATCCAACGTCAAGATCTTGTTCACGCCAAACACATCAAAATGAAAAGGTAAAAAACTTAAAACTCATCTAAAATTTAAAAGTATTATATTTATACAACGTAGGAGGATAACTTAAAGATTATATTAAAATATATTCAAAGACCCATCATATCGAAATAATTTAATCCCAGAAAAGGTAGCCTGAATGTGATAATGCAGTAGGTGCTCTTTAATCCGGGATTCTACAGTTCAGTGCATTCCATAATCCGACATCGATCGTTTTTTTTTTATAGGTGGATTCGGGCATTTGTTGACCTTGACCGCCCGGTTGCGCTACTGCGATTTTAGTTCGCTTAGTGCTCATCATGACTGTTATTTTTCTTTTCAGTACAGTAATTCCTGTTTTCTACTGGGTTACAGATCATATTTGCACAATATTACAATTTTGTACTGTAAAATGTTGTCGAAGTCCAGCACAAGTTCTTCAAGTGCCAAAAAAACGTAAGAACATGACTCTCGTCGTACAGCAAAAGCTAGAGATAATTAATAGTCTCGAAAAATGTGAAAAAAAGAAATCTCATAATTTCAATATTGGTTCTTCGACAATTTATGATATAAAAATTATGAAACACTTCGAACAGAAGGATATGTATATTGTCTGTACAGATTCAGAATGTCCATAAACATATAAAATACGTGTTTTAATCGTTTGCATTTCTATCTAGACTTATTTATCTTTGGTATTCCCATTAAAACCATATTGACGTTCGGTACTCCAGCACGGTCGTAGTCCCGAACATGCCGGATTAAAGAGTGTCTACTGTAAGTACAAGTCAATAACTGACGAGGTCACAGAATTAACTTTTTTTTTATCTTTCCCTTTTCAGTTTTAATTAAATACTAGCTGAACCTGCGCATCATTCACATATGAGCATGAATTTCCGTGTTATTCCTCACATCTGTACATGTTTTTGTAGAGACACGAGTGAAAGAATTCTTGATAAAAATCGGCAAGAGTACCATAGAGGGTAGATTTTTTCAATACCTCGCACCGTTTGCAAGATCTGAACCTACTTCCGGTTGGGGGTTTAATTCATGTACAATCGGTGTTTTCTTTCTTCTTTCATGCAGTATGTAATAAGCAAATACATTACATACACAATTAATTATAATGTCAGTGATATTATATGGTGTTAATTGGGTAAAACACTCCAAACAACAAAGATTCACCTTACACTGGATAAATGGGTTATCCTTCGTTTTTCATTGTCATCTGACCATGAAACAAACGCCGGAGAAATATACTAACCCCCGTATACATATGTGTGGTGTTGGAATGTATCACTCGTAGAATATGATGCTTTTTTTAAAAAAAAAATTTCAACACTTGCAGTGTACCCCTAAAAAATGTAATAACGAAATAATGGCCATTTTTTTAAAAAAAATATTCAATTAGAACTGAACAATCTACATAAGATTTGCAATCGATCAATGAAAACGGCATCTTTCTTGTGGTTTCCGAGATATCATTCATTGTCAAAAGAATTGACCACAAACATATAAAATTTTCTTGATCAGAAACACATAAACCTAGCATTTAAGAGTCTTCATCCCGGCGAAATTAAAATACCGCTAATTTTACAGTAATTATGTGATATCTTCAAATAGATAAAAGATAATCGAAATGTGGAACAAGAGCGCCCTAGACAATATTATTTTACATGAGAAACCGTTATCACGACTCACTTATCTGCTTTCGATTTCGAGCCACTTTGAAAATTGGCATTTATTTTCGCGTTTCTAAACAGCTGAAAACGGAAAGCCGCTAGGTGACTTGTGATAACGGTACCTCACGCAAAATAATATTGTCTAGGGCGCTCTTGTTCCATATTTCAATTATCTTTTATCTATTTGAAGATATCACATAATTACTGTAAAATTAGCGGTATTTTAATTTCGCCAGGATGAAGACTCTTAATATAGAGGTAAGTTATATTTCTGATTAGCTTGAGATTTGCTAATAGAGATAAGAAAGTGAATAATCTCAGTTTGATGAGAAATACTCATGATGTAGTAAGCGACGTTAAACTTATTAACTAAACAAAAAAAGAGCCAGAAATGGGAAGTTTTTTTGAATCATATTTTACCCTTTTCATTTTAGTGTGTTTGAAGTACGGAAAATTCTTGGATTGGATTGATGAATTTGCAACTACAAAAGAAATTGGAGGGCATTACTAATAAGATTCTCTCAACTTGATTCTAATTCCCCGTTGAATAGGAATTATCCGAATAAAGAAAAAGACACGTTTTTTTTAAATGTTATACAGACTGCACACGAATTTCAGAACACTATCAGAAATCCCTATGAACCTTCGACAAACCCATTAGTACGGATACGGACGAAGCACAACAAATCAAACTCGTACTGGCAAAAAGTTGTATAAAGCTCAAATATGTACACAATACAAGAATATACACTAATATTCTTCAAATGAGACACAAGATTATTTTAACAAATTATAAAGCTTCAAATATGTTAATTATTTCTTATATACAACAGATATCTTAGAATACACCACCGAATATTGATTTGCGGATAGTATTCGTATGTTTAGTGAGTTTCAAACAGTTCAATACATCTCGTCAATATACAAATCAATTTAGCTACCACAATCCATTTAGCTGCCGAAAAAGATTACTTCAATTGGGTACGCTTTACCCAATTTTCAATACGCGAATTAAGCCTTGCATAAATAACATTTGTATTTTGCATGAATATACATCCTAATAAAAGTGCAAAGGTTTCCAAAGTAAGTAGTACAGCTTACCATTTTAATACATCGATATCTACTTCATACTGTCATTATGTATACGTATCTTTCTGAGGGAATAAAACTAAGGATTATCTCACAACCTTTCTTACCAAATAGTACCAATAAAATTATTTCAATGCCCTGTCTTCAAATAATATAGAATATTTCTACCAGTTTACTGAGCTGAAATTATTGGAACTTTATATTCAGGTAGCATTACACAGGTGCACTACACTTTAAACAGCCCAACAGACGTCAATGGACTCCAACGAATATGTTCGAATTTTTTTTCCTTACCAAGAAGGAACGGAAGTGCTCCTTGAATTATTCTGAATCATTATTAAAAGGCGTGATATTTTCGAATGAAAATATCTCTTTATAAATTATATCTTTATTGGGAGATATTCATAATCGTCATCATAGATATTCTGCCATTATTGGCAGGTCACTTGCAGCAACTGAGAAGTTCCTATTCTCCACGGTTTTTCGCTAACTTTCTCGTCCCCACGTATGATTTTTCTGTTTTGATATTGTCCATCTCCCTCCCTCTTTCTTGCCACCATACCCTCTAACGCGTCTTCCTCTTCTCAGTAATATCTAAAATTGCTCTTCTCTCCCCTACCATATCTAATACCCTCTCATTTGATATCCGTTCAACCCAGGTAATTCTCTCCAGTCTTCTACATATCCTCATTTCCAAAACACCCAGAAGTTTTTCATCATTTTTGCGTAATGTCGATGTTTCTGCCCCATACAAAGGACAGTACAAAACAATATTCCACACGAAATATTTTATGAGTTTTTCTTCTCTCTTTTTCAAGATCCCACAAAATAGACTTTTGTTCCTCCTAAAGGCTTCTTTCACCATTCCTTGCTTTTATTTTAGTTTACACTTCATATAACCACTAATAATACCACCAAGGTATCGAAAACTAATCATCTGTTCTAGTATTTTCTCCCCTTCTATTTCTATATTTGACACCGACCGCTTCGTCCGAATCACCATGGCTTTTGTCTTTATCCCATATTTTTCACAGTCCTTCCTCAAATTAACATATTTTTTTTTCTGATTTTGCCACAAGTACCATATCATCTGCAAACCGTAAACATCTAATCATTTTATCTCCTACTAAAATCCCTGATTATCTAGGTTCTTTTTCACTCTCTCTTTTAGATATATATTAAATAATGATCGTGAGAGACAGCATTTCTATCGAATTCCCCTTCCAGTTCCATGATAGTGTCAAATAAATTCATGAACTTTTTTTCTTAAAATTATTTCGGTAGTGAATTAATTTCTCTACAAACAAATATTCAAAACATTGTGTGAACGTTGTTAGTCCTTGCAATATTTGCATTACTGTGATTACATAATAATTCATATACGGTTGGTTATGCTGCCCATGGTTCAACTTTCGTGCAGAAGAACCTGAGATGGTCATTTGCAATGGGAGATAACTGGAGGTCTTGCGAACTCAGGCTTTCTACCATCCATAAGAATCGCGCTAGCCCAAACTCGTACCTCATGGGTTCGGGCTACTGCTCGCTACCCACTTACAGGACTCGCGCCCAATTACTAACCTTTAGCCCAGTTGAATATCTCGGGAGAAACCGACTTCATTTTATGCTTGAAGTACACGTGATTCGTTTCGCACATTAAACTGTACATTTAAGTTTCATGTAAGTTCGGAGCTGAAAAGGGACAGCAACACAAAGAAGACAGCCAATATTTTATTAATAATGAGAAGTTTTGCTCTTACCTTCTTTAATTTGGCAATATTATTGTTTATGCCCTTTATCACCTTATTTACTTAATATGTTCATCGAAGAGGATATAACCACAATGAAAGAAAAGACGAAAGGAATCAAAATTAATGGTACACATATTCACTTCATTAGATTTGTCGATGATATCGCAAACTCAAAAAACGAGCTAAATACAATGCTTAGAATCTTAAACCAGGAGATGAAGCTCAAGCTAAAAATCAATACCCAAGAAGACCAAAATCATGATTATAGATAAGAAAAGAGGTGAAGGAAGAGCCAACAAAACAATAGAAGAAACACAGACTCGAGAAAGTGGCCGAATTTTGCTATCTCGGTTTTAATATAGAAGAAAACAACAGATATGTTAGTGAACTAAAAAGAATAGCATTAGCCAAGAACGCCTTTCAAAACAAGAAGAACCTTCTTCTGAATAAGCACATTAACATTCCCGCTAAGAAAAAATTTATAAAAACCTTTGTGTGTAGTGTTTTGACATATGGTTGCGAAACCTTGACGTTAGCAAAACATGAGAAAGCCCGTTTTGAGGCAGCAGAAATGTGGTTTTGGACAAGAATCGCCAGAACTAATTGGGTTGAAAAAGAAGAGTAATAAGATGGTACTGCAAGAAGTGAATGAGAGAAAAAACAACTAATCAAAGTCACAGAAGTACGAAAAGCAAAACTCATTGGTCATTTACTTAGACATGATGCTTTCTTCCAAAACATATTCGAAGGCAAGATACTAGGGAAGAAAACGAGAAGACGACCGAGAACATCGTTCCTTAAAAATATGATCAATAAAATGTACTTCCTACAAAAAGATGAAAAGGACTGCTGAAAATAGGAAGCTGTCGCTGCAAAGAGAAGGCTTAGCCTTTTGAAAAAAAAAAAAAAATACTTTATTAAGTTTATTGTCCTTGCATTTTCGCTCCAGAATAACAAATTTGCCTTTAAATACAATGATTAGTTTAACCTCGACTAACATGACGTAGAAAGAGACGGAAGACTCCAAAATAACATGAGCTGGGACAATATCATGGATCTTTGGCACCAGAGCTGAGCGCTCTACTAATGAGTCACTGTCTTCCTTGATATGTACTTTTAAACATCCTAGACTGCAGCACGAGGGCGCGGTGGCTTACTAGTCTCTGATGTGAGAGTTCCTTGGTTCAATCATTCACCTTCATTATCCTGAAGATCATAACCGCGGGACGTTAACTTAATGATCTCATTATATTTTATATTTTAACAATGCTACAAACTTTTGATTTGTTCGGAATATATGACATTTTCAACAATGTCAAGCTGACCTACGGATTTCATGCGTCTTAATATGATGATGATTTCAAGATGGGAAGAAACCATGATTCCAAAGAACAATACATTTTCAAAATATTGCTAACAATTGCTGTTAAGAAATTACCTTTCTCTTTCTTGTTTTTTCTTCTGTTTAACTGAAAGATATAAAAATAACTATTGATATACGGACTCAAAGCGATTTTATCTTATTTCATTCACAGTTCAAAATCAAGAAGTTAAATATAACTTTGAAAATTGGTGTTCGAACTTTCATAAAAACGTAATTCATTACATGAAAAAATAGATTATATCTACTTGACCTCAAGACTTTCTATCTTGAGATATTTCTCTCATTCCCTTCAATTAAAACATCCATCTACAAGTAAACTACTAAGGACAGAATAAGGTGGCACTTATGATTTCTTTATGAATGAACCGGGTTAGATTCTTAATATGGGTACAAGCAGCTTGATAATCAGTAGAGCTTATCTCGAATAACTTCGAGCTTAAAAAAAGGTACGTCAAGCTCCAAACAAAGCGAGCTACGGTCGCTTTTCTCTTTCAACATGTCTGCATAATGGCTAAATTACAAAATCCATTAAAAGACAGAATGCAATTCATTCCTTCTATAGCTGAAGTAATGCAATTGATTAGCTATTTATCTGTAGCTGACCTCTAAAGCAAATGTTTACGAGCCTGACATACTAAAAATAATACAAAATTTACCATTTTTCTTTTGCTTGTTTTTCATAAGTGAAAGGAGATAATGAATTGCAACTTACCACAATCATAGATAATGCTATTCTACAACAGAAAATATGAACCTCGAGAACTTTCAGTGTTGCTATCCATAGAAATTACAGTGTTGCCAGAACAACATTTCTTCAAAAATCTAAGTTAAAGCAGGGACTAGAAAAAATGAAATCTTGAAGTTTTACGTCCCACGATTATGCCAGCTAGGCTAAAGGAGACGATGATGATGAGAAATGAATGAAATAGTGCAATGAACAAAGTGGGTGGAAACGGGAGAACCCCGAGAAAACCCATGCACATGGAGTTTGTCCACCACGAAGTTCACTTGACACGAGCAGCGATCGAACCAAGAACTCCATGCACCAGACGTGAACGCTCTACCACTGAGGCAGCGACTAGAGGAACAAACTCAGCTGCATTTGATTACGTATTATATTGATTTGGTACCCCGTGAACTACTTTTTAAATAACATTATTATTTAATTTTAATAACTGTATGTAAAAACTATTTTGATTATTACAAACTAAATACAACTATTATTTAAAAAGTAGTTCACAGGATTCCAAGACAACATGATACGTAATCAAATGCAGCTTAGTTTGTTCCTCTAGCCGCTGCTTTAACTGAGATTTTGGGGAAAATGTTATTCTGGTAACACTGTAATTTCTACGGATGGCAAGACTGAAAATTCTTCAGGTTTATATTTTCTGTTGTAGAATAACATTATCTATGATTGTGGTAAGTTGCATTTCATTATCTCCTTTCACTTATGAATAAACAAGCAAAAGAAAAATAGTAAATTTTGTATTATTTTTAGTATGTCAGGCTCTTTTAAGTGAAGTATCTGATTTACAATGTCAGTCAGCTGTTCCTATCACAATAACGAAAGGTCTAGATTTTCTGTTAAAATCACAGTTTTTTGAAGAAAAAAAAGAAAGAAAGAAAAAGAAAGAAACTATAATATCCATTACAGATAAATACACAATTCATATCCACTGTACTTTAATAATAATTTAAAGTGTTTACGTGCACCTATGTTGCTTCCTTCTCTGAAATTAAAAGAAAGAGATTGCAGCTTTAATAGGATTTAAAATATCCTAATTTTAAATTTCAGAAAAGAGGAAAACTGATAACTGAACTAGCGGAAAATGAGAGCTCTAATCTTCCGTTGGTATTTATTTATTTTAATTCTTCTAGGCTTAACTAGTATCTAACAACTTTTGTAGAGGCAATTACTTCTATCTTATAAATATATAGGGTCAGTGAGGGTAATTATGAGACACCCCCCACTGATCTTCAATCACTGTACGATAAATACAAATTAAAAAGACAGGTATTTAGTGACATCCTTCACAATGCTCTGTCTACATTTTTAAGTTTCAGTTTACAAAAGTTTGGATGTACCAATTTTTTTTCACACACTCATTCAACAAAAAAGTTTTGAAATTTGAAATCCTATTATTAACTTTTATAACTACTCGTGCAGTAATATCACAATTGTGAAACCAATGCGTATTGGTGGAAGCCTGGTGGGTCAGCAATTACAGGTTAAATGGAATTTGTTCCTTGGGCTTTCGTTTCAGAGTTACAAATTCTTTTGTTGTTGTATTTCCTTTTGCTTATATGGAAGGTACCGGTAATTATAAGACGCATGCTAAATTAACGTTTTCATTTTATTTACTCCACATAAGCTGCTAAATCATCAATAATTATTTTATTGAAAATAGCCTAGACTGCATATCAATATATTAAAACATAAGGAAATAGAAGCATCCTAAGCTCCTTTTTAGTGAACAGCCTAGAACTTGATCTAAATTTGTTTCATAAGCCTGTTTCGTAATCTAAAACTATCTATAGCCTACAGGCCTATTATAGTCAACTCACAAAAATGTTAGAATAACATCAGTAGATATTTCCACTTTCTTTCTTAATTATTTTCTTGAAACTCAGAAAAATATTTGTATATCTTTATATAATAAACACAAAAATAACAAAGACTTCTTGTCTCACAATTGGATTTCTTCATACATCAATATCACATACAGAAAGTTGAGGACAACAGATGTCTCGTAACTACCCACCTGGTGTCTCAATTATCCTTTTGGGATGATAAGAAATTTCCTGGCAGCAAATTGATACTCTATTGGCACCATAAACTGTGACTAGCTTAATTGCTTTCAAAACTAATGTAAGCTGAGTAAGGTAGAAAAGTTGTGAAATCTGTCTCATAATTACCCTCACTGACCCTATAAGGAATTCTCTTTATATATATGGATCATTGGAACAAAAGAATACAGACGCGGGAATTTTAAAAATTTATTCCTTCGCTCTCTTGCATTCCTACAGACACCCTCATGTTCCATTAATTTCATCTTCCTACACTTAACTATATTTACTCATAGCTGGTAACATTATCACATCACAGCTGGTAACATTATCACATGACATGACGGGGAAGGGGGAGCTTCCAATACTACGCCCGCCTAGAAACTTTTCAGCTTTTTATTGTTCTTTATTTTTTTCCCTTGCTTCTTCCCCTTCCTATGTAAACAAAAGATTACTTCTACTCCCTCTAATACATACATACATACATACATATATATATATATATATATATTCCATTAAACAGATAGAGAAGGCTGGCTGTCTCGTTAGTAGTACCTTAGCCGTACAACGTACATCCAATACTAATGTACTGGAAGTTAAGTTCGGTTTCCCTACAACTCAAGTGATATTTTACTACTTTTTTTTCCTCTTTCTTTTCACTGAAAAATGTTAATGCAATACAATGCATTAACTGAAGAGACTGATCGTACTTCAGGTTAAAACAAATTCACATCTAAAGTACTCACATAATAGAAGAATGCCTCTACAAAATGATTGCATGAAGTTGGCAGAGTTCCCTAGTAGCTAAATTAAGAATGTTATAACATAAAAGGATCTGCCCATATGTATCTTCATCCCATTAACTAAATAAAGCCAAAAAAAAAAAAAAAGCATCGGCACATCTGATTGGCTACTCTCGTTTCCGCCATCGTGTGATTGGTTACTTTCGTTTCCGCCATGAATGCTGGCTCAAAACATTGCGATCCTATTGGGCGAAGTGGACAGAGTGGGGGTGGCTAAACTGTGACGTATGGCTTCACATTTTGTTATCTCTATTTTATATTATCTTTGGGCTAAATGATCTTTGACGCACAAGACTCGGGGTTTGATTCCTGTGAGAGTACATTTTAGTCGGATCTCCCACTAAATGGTAGGTCCAGACCTCATATAGCCTTACCACGGACGACAATCAATCATCTCGAAAGACGAGTAATATTTATCCGTTCAGTGATCAATTTTCCCCTTTCCCCAACACTGTTCCACATACACTGCCATGTATGAAAATAATTCAAAATCTAACCCTCAGTATTCACTGGTTCTCTCGCATGATGAATACGGACATGTTTATTATGATTGGACTTTGTACTTGAAGCTTTCCCACAGACATGACAAACATAGGGGCGTTGACCAGTATGGACTCGAAAATGTTCTTTTAAATAGTAGCTACGATGAAAGGTTTTGTTACACACAGTACACTGGTACGATTTCCCCGATTCATGCTCTCTCACATGCCGAAGACAATTATACTTCCTAACGAACTGGCAACCACAGTAGTTACATGTATATGGCCGCATATTCTTGTGCGACCTCATATGAGCGACATAATCACTTTTACGAACGTATGCGTTCTTACATAAGGTACACTTGAATGGTTTGGTGCTACGGCTCGCGTGAATCCACCTGTGGAGCTGAAGGTTCCATTTCGTGGTGAATTCTTTGCCACAGATGTTACACTGGAACGGACGTTCTCCGCTATGCACTCTCATATGGATGTGTAGGGAAGACTTCAAATAGATACTCGAACACACTGGGCATTCCACATTCTCCTCGCTTTTCCCGCCTTGCGGAATGTATCTCCGATCGTGCATTTGGCGGATATGGCGAGTCAAACTAGCAGAATGGACAAATCGTTCACAGCAAAAAGTACACGATTTTGGTTTCGTATCGTGGATTTCTTTATGCCAATTGAGTTTTTTCTTGGAGTGAAATATTTCACCACAGTGACAAAAGAAATCTTTCACTTTCTTCTTTATTTTTAAATGAATTCTGTTTTTGTGTTGAATTAAGTTACTGTAACGGCGAAACGACTGGCCACAATATGAACACTTTAATGGAGCAGCTCCCGTGTGGGTATTCATATGCTCCTGAAGTTTTTGCTTCGTGAAGAACGCTCGATCACACGAACTGCACTTATAGTTCTTGACTCCCAAGTGTCTACTCACATGCAAACGTAAGTTCTGTTTACGTAGAAAACACTTACCACAATGTAAACATTCTAACGGATGTTCTTTCAAATGCTCATTAAAAGTTTCAACATTTTCGAATGTTTTATCACATACACTACATTTACGTTCTGTGCTCTTATGTACCACCCTCCTATGAACCAAAAGAGCCCTTTCATTTGAAAATACACTCGTGCAATCACTGCACTGTAGCTGTTGCTCTGTCGAGGTATTTTCACTACTTCCCACATCTCCTTCGACCTCGTTCGAAGAACCGGTTGTGGTTTTCACACCGCTGTCCGTTCTCTCTTCCTTGATTGAAGGCAGGAATATCATCTCCCTCTTAATACTTGAAGTACTATCTGCTGGTAGTTTCTCGTTTTGAACACTGGGCTGGATTTCCGTTGAAATGTTATAATTTTTCACTGATGCATCACTCTTCACTACTGATTTTTTCTTAACACGCAAATTCACTTTCCCGTCTCTAGTTTTGACCACAGCCTTTACTTTGTTAGTTCTTCTAATTTGCGTTGAACGCGAAGGGAGTTTTGTTGTTTTTTCCGCTACAGAAAATGCACTTTTACTGGATTCACCATTTTGTGTTGCAACAAGAGGACTAGAAGTCTGCAATGATAGTGATGATGATGATGGCAGCGATACTGGTGATAATGATGATATAGCTTCTGATGGTGAAATTAATGACTCAACAGTCTTTGGCATATCCAGGTTGCTTCCACTAGGTTCACCATGATGCATATTTTGATGAACACGCCGTTCTTTCGGACAATCGAATGTTTCAGTACATAATGAACACATATACCGCTCCTTCTGCTTAGCCTTATACCTTTTACCTGTTTCCGCATCAAGTTCCCTGGAGTCTTTTGTGACTAGTGAATCCGGAGAAGGTGTTGCTGGTCTATCAACGTCTGACGCATCAGAACCATCCCATGTTTCCATAGCCAGCAGATCATACGATGGGGGCACACGAGAGGCTTCATCCTCTGGATATGTCTACAAAAGATTTAAGAATAAACCAGTAAATGTACAATTACAAAATTTTTAGCATCATTCTTGCTTCTCCAGAAGCTCTCTCTAATTATTACATTCATCTTTGACATGCATATTCCTGGTCCAGCATACACAAATCTCTACTAAAGGATTAGCCTATACGAACACACACGACGTTGTATGGTAGTTGACCTGTAGAGATCAAGTATATTAAAACTGATCCCAAGTTACAAAAAATTGGTTACTTACCAATGTATCCTTCCGCGGGAAAACTAAAAATTCTCCAGACATATCGGAACAACAAGCCACTTCCGCTTTCATTGGTAACAAGGACTGTGATTGGTCAATAGGCGCAATATTAATACCAGAATTAAAGAATACATTAAAAAAAAAAAAGTCACAAGAAGAGAGTATGTCGGGATTCTTTACTCATAAATATAAACCGACTCTAAATCTGGATTCTGGCAATTTTGATAAAATTTGGCTACCTACCTTTGATGTGTACTTTAGTTCTGCCAACAGTGACGTAGCATAGACACCAACTGCCTTATGCAGAGTCGTTTTGACGAATGATTAGCGTCATACTAAAGGCCTGACTACTACAGGAAACATGTTAGTCGAACTCTTTAGTATTGCACTAATCACGCGTCAGAACGACTCTGCGTAAGACCCTACACTTCTTTCAAACTCAACTCTCTTCCACTGTGCTCTGTTTGATATATATCCTTTGTCAGAAAAGTTCCACGTTTTTTCTTTCTTTCTGAGTTTTCAATACTAAAAAGGAACAAATGTTGTTTGTATGTTACCTGGTATGTGTTCCTACTTTATGATCTTGGCTATGTTTCCGCGCAAACTTACTAGGGGAGGGCTGTGCTTATCAACACACTGTTCGGGTTGTTGTCGCAGTAGTTAAGGTGACACAATGGATGCTGACTGTGAGCAAAAAGTGAACAATAAGTTCTGCGTTAAGCTCGGGGAAACCCCTATTGAAACGTGGGACATAATTAAACCACCATATGCAAGCGTGGAGTCGTGTTTTCGAGTGGCACAAAAAATTTCGTGAAGGCAGAGATTCAGTGCAAGACGATACCAGAGCTGGTCGCCCATCTACAGCACATACCAATGCAAACGTGGAGCGTATAAGGCAGTTATTGCAAGAAGACCGTCGTGTAACTGTGCGTACGATATCACAAGAACTGAATTTGAATCGTGATATGTATCGTAAGATTTTATGCAAAGATTTAGGGAAACGGAAACTTAATGCAAAAATTGTCTCTTACTCACTAACAGACGAACAGAAAGAGGAAAGACGAAGAATCTGTTGAACTATTGGACAGAGCCAGACGTGATCTCACATTTGTGTCAAAGATTATTGCAGAGGATGAAAGTTCGTGCTACCAGTATGACCCTCACACGAAGCGTCAAAGTGCTGAATGGCGGAGTCATGGATCACCAGCCTCGAAAAAAGTCAAACGACAACCTTCGAGAACAAAGACAATGTTGATCGCATTCTTAAATAGTAAAGGATTGGTTCACCATGAATATGTTCCTTCAGGTCAAACAGTGAACCAAACTCTTTACATCGAAGTCTTGAAACGTTTGCGACAAGCAATTCGACGTCCCCGCCCTGATTTGTGGCATTCTCAGGACTGATTTCTACTTCATGACAATGCAAGGCCCCATACTGCTTTATCTGTTAACGAGTATCTGACTAGACATTCTGTTATTGCCATCCCATATCCGCCCCTCTCACCTTGTGATTTTTTCTAGTTTCCGCGAGTGAAAAGATGCCTGAACGGAAAGCTCCATCACGATATCGGAGACATCCAACGGGCTGTGACAAATGAGCTTACAAGCATAGCAGTTGAAGATTTCCCTGCTTGCTTCCAAGACCTCCAGAAACGTTGGCAATTGTGTATAGATAGTCAAGAAGACTACTTCGATAGGAGCTAGGATCATTACTTGATAAGTGCAATATTTCACTTTTTTACGACCTGTGTCCTGGAACTTTTCTGACAAAAGTTATATATATATAACGTTAATTAGGTGGCATGTATTCCTGTTTCCATACCATATTTCTTTTATCCGTTTTTATCCTTGTTATCTCATCACTAAAGACGGAACTAGCTTTCTATTCCGATACATCTAGAGAATAGTTCGTTTTCCCACGGGAGGATATATTAGTAAGTAACCAATGTTTGGTTCATTCAACACTGCTAGCACTGCAGTGGTCGCGTGGTTTAGTCCGACAATAGTCCCTCCACTTAAAATGTATTAAATTTTTATACAGTTAACGTTTATTGTGTATGAATTCCATGTCAATGGATTATTTAACAACTTTTAAATGAAATAGAATCTATTAAGGTAACAAAAATAATAAATTGTCATAACAACAGAATTTACTGAAAGGGTAAAAAACCCGTCTGGAGAACTATTGTCGTCCACACGGCCACTCCAGTGTTAAATCATCCTCTCATCCGCCCACATAATTTTAATTTTATTGATTTTAAGTGCTTAAAATGTATTAAAACTATAAATAACTGAATAACGAAAATGTCTCTTGTTGTTCAATTATAACAGGAATAAGTTTTCCTATTTCAATTAAATATTAATGGTGTTAATAACAAAATTTCAAGCAGTTAAGGCTTATTCTACAAGACAAATAAACGTAGATTTCCACTTAAAAAAAAAAAAATCATCCCTACTCAAAGAATCAGGTTCACACTGAGGTCTTTTGTACTATTTCATGATTATTAAATTAACTAGTGAAATACTTTGTCCTGAAGCTCGTCCATTATTATTTCAGATCATGGGACAGCATTTATTGTGATTCGAGTTCCCTAGTAAGTAGAACTTTTGAAAGCGTAGTATACTGATTGGCGATTTGAGCTATTTTGATCATCTGAGGATTTAAATAAATAAAGCTCAACAAAGAAATCTAAAAATGTTATTTACATTAGTAACAATGATGTCGCTAACAAGACTGATTTCTGTTTTCTAATTAGTTTCAATTCACCAGCGGTTAATATCTGCCGAAGCATTAAAACTATGTTCAGAAACTGAAGGGCTACTGGTTTGATTCTAAGCAATGTAAGCTTGTGGGAGATTTTTCTCTTTCCCCGCTTGATCTATTTTCTTTCACCAAGTCTTTCTGTGGTCATACGTACATTTGATTTTGGGTGCGCATTGTAAGTTTTCTTTTTGTTTAATGTAAAATGAATAAAAACATTCAATAATATGTATCAATAAATTTATCACTAATTTATCTAAGATTCAAAATCAGCGACCTAGGAATCTTGATTTTCCTTGAAATCCAATTATTTTTACTTTAAAACCCCTATATTGGATTCTGCATTTTATGTTTTCCAAAAGTGATATGACATTCAAAATCAGAAACCTCGGCAATCTCCCAATATCAATTTGTATTGAAATCAAATTATTTTTCATTATGTCTGTCATATTATATCCGCCATTTTGTTTTTGTTTTTGCAATTTTTTTGATTACATTTTATTTCTTAAATTTTGTATATTTTTTAATTTTTAGAATTTTAAAAAATACGAAAAATTGTAATTAAGCAAAAATTTATTGGTTTCAATAAGAAGTTCAAGGAAACTGAAGCCTGTATCTGTCAGAAAATTCCGATCAATAAAGAAAATAACAGCTGTATTTTTTATATCGAGTGGAATTCTGGAGCGTGTCGTTTTGGACACACAAAAGACAATTACGGCTAAGTGCCTCCCTAAAGTCATAGAATCTATGAAGAACCACAAACAAATTGAAGAATGGACACTTGGTTCTTCCATCATGATAATGCTCCAGCTCACCGCGCAAAAGCCTGCACCGAATATCTGACCACTACAGAACTGAAATTTCTTAAGCACCCTCTTTACAGACCAGATCTTGCGCCCTGCGACTTTGCACTGTTCCCGTATGTGAAAATGAAGCTGAATGGGATGCTGTTTTCCAGTGATGAGGATCTTCTGTGGGCATGGGACAAAGAGTGCACCTCACTCCCTAGTGAAACTCGACAGATCTGCTTTAACGATTGGTTTCGGAGGATGGAGAGGTTATTGAATGTGATGAAAATTATTTTGAAAAAATAAATAAACCTGTATCGCAATATAAGTATGCTTGTACGTTATAAATAAATCTAGTCAAACTGTATCTAGTGTTTTTCTTTTACGTTTGTTGCAACATCGAAAATATGAAAAAATTGGACTCACTGCCAAAGAGAGATTCGAACCACAGCTCGGGATTTGTTTAACCCTTTCAACTACGATTTATTTTCTGAATTTCCTGCCCCTATCTACCATTTATTTTTCTTTGTATTTTTTAAATGGAAATTATATAACTTTCAAATTATCTATATAGTAACCCTGCGTGATGCTACAATAGTTTAAATTTTATGACGAGTGTAACTCGTCATTGTGCGATTTGGCACCGGGAGGCCACGACGAGCTAGACTCGTCATTTCAGTACAAGGGATTAAGATATACTGAAAGCAAATTTAAACCTATGAACGAATGTATCACAGGCTTACACGTTACATGTTAAAGCCCTTAAAAAAAAGAAAAGAGTTCCAACTAGTGTTTATTATATATACTAAAATTATAAATATATATATAAACTAAAATTATTCATTACTATAAAAGCTGATGCACCGATAACAAACCAAGTGAACAGATTTTACTCTTTTATTAGAAATCAAATTTACGTCTATGTCAGTCGATAAAATTATACGAAGGACGTTTCGAAAGTAAGTTTCGTCATTTGTTTTGAACGAAAAGTGGTACACTAGGTGAAACAAACAATGGCCATAAGAAACCATAACCTGTTGCTGGTTCAACGACGGAAGGAGCGTCAGCGGAGGTTGAATGACTCATGCGCAGAGCGCCGAAGAAGAGAGAGTAGCAGAAGACCGGTGTGCCCAGGTTATTCGAGTACAAATCACGATGGCAGACAGACGTGTGCTGACAACGTGATCACCAATGGAAGTGCGTGCTATTATCCGATATAAATGGGCACGTGAGACTGGTATATCCGTCATCTATGAACGCCTACAGACTGTAAATGATGAAGAGGTCATGTCTCGTCAAATGGTTTGTCGCTGGTGTTGCATGTTCAATGAAGGAAGGAAGAGTGTGGAGGATAAAGGTGAAAATGGGCGTCCCTCCACATCCACGAATGAAAACAACATTACTGGAATAAAGGACATGATGTAAGCGGACAAGCGCATAACGGTATCAGACGTGGCGTCCACACTGCGTATTGGTCGCGCTCAGGCCTATCATATGTTCCATTATGTGTTGGGTTACCGAAAAATATTTGAAAGATGAGTCCCGAGAAACCTGACCCCGGATCACTTGATGAGGTACACACGAGAGGGAAGTGAGTTCCTGTTCAGAATCATCACAGGCGATGAGACATAGGTACACCACTTTATCCCAGAAACCAGGCCGCCTCAATGACGTGGAAGCATCCCAGTTCACCAGTGAGGAAAAAATTCAAAGTGTTATCTTCCACAGGAAAGATTATGGTCACAGTGTTCTGGGACGCGAAAAGTGTGATTCTCCTTGATTTCTTCCACGAACTGACGATCAATGCGGCACGCTACTGTGACATCCTCACGAAACTCAGGTTTGCCTTTCGACCAAAGAGACCGAGGCTCTTGAGTGAAGGTGTTCTCTTGGATGACAACACAAAACCTCACACAAGATTAGATTCGTCGCTTCGGATGGGAGAGATGGGATCATCCTGCCAACATCCCCGATCTTGCCCTATCGGGCTTCCACCTGTTTGCATTGAAAGCCGCACTCATGGGACGTCATTTCTAAAGCAATGCTGAGGTAGAGTAGGTTGTGTGACAATTCATTGCGTCGCAGGACACGGAGTTTTACTAGAGTGGTTTCTTCAAACTGATTACACGCTACGACAAATGCCTCAATGCCGGTGGCGATTATGTCGAGAAATAGTGCAAGGTGTATAGTTCATGATGTTATGGTGTATTTGGTTTGGCAATAGTTTCCGTGTGAAAAAAATGACGAAACTTACTTTTAGAACATCTCTCGTACATGTTTCAAATAACAGAAAACAACCAGAAACGGAAGGAAGGAATTTTCTTTCTACAGAAAAAGTTAATTGAAAGAAACCTTACTCCCTAATGTTTCTGGTTCGTTATTAATACCGACAAACTGCAAAATATAACGTAGCTATTACTCACTATGAATTCAACTTACCTGTATCATTGTATTACTGCAGACGGAATTTTCGTTATCTCCAATACTTTCCTGTTCGGACAATTCTCCTCGAGGAGGCATCCGCTCATCAGTCTGAATGTCTTTCACAGTAGCTTCTGGCGAAGAGTCACTTTCCTGTTCGTTATCTGATCCACGTAGAACTGGCAAATTGGGGGCGAGGACTTCTAAAAGATCCGGGTTTTCTAACAGTTGCGAAGGGATTATAATGTGAATACCATCTATTTCGATAATATTTAAAGGCCCGCTGGAATTTAAATCGATAATTTTGGGTTCACTTTCTGATGTTTCCTGTCTTTCATCCGTTTTCTTATTGACTTCTTGTGAGGACTGTTCATGATCAAACAAGTCTGACGTAATATATTCAGGATCAGGCGTACTTTCTTGTGTCACAGGAACAGGCAGTTGCAGATTGAGATCTGAAATACTTTCGGCAAGATCTCCAGCTTCATTTGAAACGTTATCGTCAACCTCATCTTCAACCTCATGAGAGTTTTCTCCCTCCTTCAAATTTAAATCTGTGCGTACCCTTAACGACGGCTCTTCTTTTACCGAATTCGCTTTATCCGCCGAAATTTTACGCGTGGTTCCCTTTATTTCCTCATTATCAGCCACGCAATCATCATCTTCCCCTAAGTCCGTCTCGCAAGGAGTTTCTCTATCAGATGATGGATCAGCGGAATGACTACTATTACCGCAGTTTCCTTCGGAAAGCAAGTCAGCATTCTCCGAGTCCGGAAAATCTGTTTGGAACGCTGATGATATGTTAGTACATGGCTCTTCAACCCTCAATTCGTTACTACATGAAACAGCCTTAACAGAAGTATCACGTTTATTAGGCTCACTAGTAACTGATACTGGTGCTGCGTTATTTGCTGCAAGTACTGGACTTGACACATTAGAAGTAGCTGTTCGTACGACTTGCGATGAAGAAACAGGGACAAAAAGAGGAATTGAATTAGTGTTTGCTTGTACAGTTGGAAGGTATAGTTGACGCATAAGCTCATCATTTCCTTGAGCACTATTCGGCTGCATAACATATGGCGAATATACCATCTGCATAATAGAGTTTGTGGGACATCCATAAGGGACACTTCCATACGGAGATGGAGGTACAACGGCGGGAACTGTAACCATATGGGGGAAAATTGTTGTGCCATTGTTTAAGAACTGTTGATATGTCAATGTTGTCACATTATTACCCACTGGAAATTGATTTCCATTTGTTTGTTCAACTTGAGTCGATGTTTCGCCTCCAATGCTTTGCTCCTTGGACGAAGAAGACACATTTAAAGCAGCACCAGAACCAGCAGTACTACCTGCACACCGCACTAAAGCCTCGATCACCTGATCTTTGGGATGTGTGTTCAGATGACTTTGTAATGTTATTCCCTCCCTTAAGTATAGGGTACACACAGGGCACTGTACTTCCTCTTTTCGAAGCATTGTTGGTGCTGCTTATGTCTGCAATGAAAAATACATATACCAAATTACTATCATTCATCTTACAATTTAAATTCGATTTTCACTTACTAGCAAATATTATTATACGTGATATACAAATACCTATACATTTAAGCAGTTTAATTTTAGACCATAAAAGCTGTACACAAGCACATTCAGAGACTGAATTTAACTTTCTAATTTTTCTGATGCTTCTTTGTTTGGGATTTAGCACCCTTTCCCAGTAGTAGCACCGTATGAAATGTGGATCGATGCAAGGGATCCGGACATGCTTAACAAGGGACATGCGCACCAGTGATTCAAACAATAGTTTTAGACGTGGTGTGCCAGTGGCAGAGCGCTCACTCTAGTAAGCAAGGTTTCTGGTTCGACGTCAAGTGAACCTTGTGGTAGACAAACTTCGTGTGCGTGAGTTCTCTCGGAGTTCTCCCGTTTCCTCCCACTTCCTTCATTTCACTATTTCATTCGCTACTATCATCACCGTGTCCCTTACCCTTGGTGCATAATTGTTGAACCACACACAGATACAAAAAATACATAAATAAATAAAAAGAAATAAAAAATTCTGCGCTCTAAAATGAAATTGCTAATCTTAAACCACAAGGGAGTTGCAAACAAAAGCTACGGTGTATTTTGACCCATGGTAAGTTAAAACTAATGAAGTATTTATAACCGAGTGATTTACAAGTAGTAAGCTGAAAATTTGATCGAGTCCAACTAAAAGGAATAAATAAATAAATAAATAATTTTCAATATGATAATTCTAGTAAAAGATGCAGATAATTACGTGTTACCTGCTTTTAATTTTTAAAATTTTCCGTTATGAAAGGGGTTCAAATAATTTACTATAAAATGAAGGTGATGGAATATTTTCATATCTATACTCATTAATAGCATTTAGGAATTGGCTTACTGTAACTCACTTGAAAAGAAAAGAAAGAAAAAAAAAACGGTTGAACAGCACGTTGAGGTAGTGTTCTATTTCTCGCTACGATACAAGGGCATAAGAAGAATCCTATCGTAATTGAACGTAAGATCAACAGTGAAGAAATAAATTGTTAAATTTTCACAACACAAGCTCTACAACAAGACTCTTCAATATGAAATTATTTCCTTCCAGAAGCTAAATCAGACAATAAAAGTACTCCTTGTAACGGCTAATACAGTGAAAGCTAAAACCAAACTGACGTCAAGCGGAAACCTGTGCTTAGAGGGAAAAAAAAAAAAAAAAAAAAACTGTGGGTTCGCGGTTGGCTGCGACAACTACCATTCGGAACAGCCTCTTGTAACAATCACAATCCGATGCGAGTTGCACAACTTCAACATCTGCAGTTGGGTTACATTTCCCAAACGGCTGATTCCCGCTAAAAACACTTTATCGCAAAAACAGTGTCGAGAATACGGGTTATATGTACAAATTCTCTTTTACCTCACTGCCAAATGTCGTGTTTATGTAAGATGGACGCCCAAAGATACTTATGCTCCGAACTATTTCCTCCCAATTGTGAAATATATCGGCAGTTCTGTAATGCTGGGAGTCGCAACGTCCTAGTATTTTGTGGGTCCTATAATTACTGCTAGATATAAAGACCTTTACGGTAACCAAGTGCAAATTTTGATTCCTACTAATGATGCCATTTTCCACGATGAAAATTTCACCCTCCTGACGGTTTATCGCTGCAGAAACAAAAGCTCGTAATTGGATTCTATCTTCCGCCCAAACAATTCATTTACGATGTTGTTACCTACCTCCCATAGATATTACTTTATATGATTTCCCCACCTTCTTAGTACGCTCAAAGTCTTTCCCACCCGATACCACCGATACTCCACACTCTATATACGCGACCATACGTCGCATGCAAACGATTTACCATGCTCTTTTTAATGGTCTTGATCTCACTGTATGTATGTATTATTAAGTATTCTGCGTTTACGCAGGTCCCGGGACTAATGAGGATTTTTCTTTTTTCAATTTTAGAATAGATTTCAGCTTGAAAATGTTTCTTCCACGTTTCTCGATCTTCAGTTTCCTCTTTTAACTCCCAATATTTTCTTCTAGTTTTCAAATCATCGATCAGTTGTGTTCTTCTTCTTGCTACCCCTCCCTTTCTTTCTATCTTTCCTTCTATGGCGGTGTGAAGAAGACAATTTCTTCGCAAGATGTGTCCAATCCAATTGGCCTTCCTACGAAGGCTTGTGGCTGAAAGTGTCCTCTTCTCTCCTATCGGTTTTAAAACATCTTCGTTTGTTGCTCTCTCTGTCTATTTTATCTTCTCCATTTTCCTTTAACACCACATTTCGAAGTTCTCTATTAAAATATTTCTTCTCTAGCTTCCGTAATGTCAAGTCTCTGAACCATACAGACCAATGCTCCACATAAAGCACTTAAAACTTCTTCTTAGGTTCAACATTGAGCCTGCTAATTAAGAGTGACCTTTTCTTGTTGAATGCTTCTTTAGCTATGGCAATTCCTGACTTGATCTCTTTGGTGTAGTAAGCGTCTCTCGTCAAAATACTTCCTAGATATTTGAAATGATCGACCTCTTCAAGTTCTCTTTGTTCTACTGTGATCCGTAAGGGCGTGTTTCCACGGGATATTCTCATTACTTTCGACTTTTCGATGTTAATTTCCATTCCATACAATTTTTCAGTGTCAACTATTTTGTCAATCATCTCCTGTAGTCCTCCTTCGGATTTAGCTATTATAATCGTATCATCTGCATACCTGATCATCTTAATGATCTGCCCTCCAATCTTGAAATCTCCAATTCCCATTATGGTACGGAATATGACAGGAAAAACGGACTGTTACACCTTTCGTTTTTCCGTTTGGTAGGTCACATGCTTCTAACTTCTATTCGTTCATTTTTTAACACTAGCACTTGATATTGTTGGTCATCAATATGCTTAGCACAGGATTCACACTAAGATTCTCGTATTGATTTCCCTAACTAAATAAGTAAATTTTTTCCCTGCTTGCGAAACCGTGAGCACTTATTATCATTTATATTTAGGTTAGATTTTTTTTTTTTTTTTTTTTTAATCAGCCTTCATTAGCTCCAAAGCTGTTCATTTTATTTTTCAAATGCAGTATAAGCTTACTTTCTTGATGTAAATCCTGTATTTGGAATACAATAAAACACTAGTGCCAAACAACAATTACACATCAATGGCATCTCTAATATCTCGCATTTTGAACACATTCATAAAAAAGTAAACGAACATCTTAATTTGGGTCCTTTTAAAGTTTAACCTCCCGACGCTCCTCAAGCTTCTCTTCTTTCTAAATTCTTTGATAAATTTCGGAAACTTAATTTCTCTTGCCATAAACTTGTTACTTCTTTCGCGATTTTCTTTATAGTGCTTTCCTTCCTTTGCTGGATGCTCCAACAAATAGATAGCACTAAAAATACACGATCCATTCAATAAATAACCGGAAGAGTTGTATAAAAAATACAAAACTTCGACAAAGTTTATGCTTCTTTGCTATTTTTTTGGTGGTGTCCTAGAGCTATATTATCAGATGGGCCTCGTGAATCAGTGAAGCAGCATTCTTGCAGTTTTGCACCAACATGGAACATCGGAGTGTCATTGAATTTCTGTTAGCTGGAGGACTGAAACCAATCGAAATTCACCGTCGGATGGTAGTGCAATATTAACGTGTGCTACAAATTTCAAACTGAAATAACTTAGTACCTTAAAAACTTTTATGGTTGGGGGGAGAGCGTAGTTCATCAGAAATTTGTAACACCGTGTATTAAGACAACTCAAGAATAAATCTTACGAATTTCTTAGGATAAGAAATAACAGAAATCAATTTCTTATGGATATTTTCGACATCATATCACAAGCTATCAGGACTGATTATAAGAATCTACTAAATAGTAATGACACAGAAAATTAACCATTATGACTATCCCACATCGTAAATAGATGTAATACTCACTGGCTAATTCGGGTCTGATGATCTCCTATCGATGTCTTTTCACTATCCGATCTTAATTCCAACTCCCCAGTTCACTCTCCGTACTCAACCAGTAAAACCCTTTTCCAGGATTCTGACGCTTCCTTGTTGTAGCGTAGAACTTAGCTCAGGTCTCCTTACGAAATGCCTTACTTTGTTATTTCCTTATAGGAAAACTTCATATAACTGTGGTGTGATGCCTACGTTATCTGTTTTTATTTCCTTAAATAAATAGTTCGATTATCGCTTCCTTATTTTACAATGGCCAAAATAAATTTCCAAAAAACATGTTTGAATTTTGGGTACTTTACAATATGGTGAAAGTTGTCTGAAATGAACATTAGTGTCAGTTCATGACGTACTAATGTTCAAGAAAGTGTGTACGAGGTGGGTTCCAAAACATCTGACATCAGAAATGAAAGAAAGGCGCATGGATGTGTGAAGGGAACTTTTTGAACTTATCTGGCCACTCGTACATTTATGTTCGGCTCAAACAACTTTCACCATATTGTACTACCATTCGACGTTGAGTTTCGATTGGTTTCAACCCTTCAGATAACAGAAATCTAATGACATTCCGATGTTCCATGTTGGTGCAAACCTGCAAAGGTGCCGCCATTTTGCTTCACTGATTCCAAGCATCCTGTTCGCGAGGCAGGCGTGCCAGGTCCATCTGATAATAGTTCTAGGACACCATCAAAAATAACAAAGATGCACAACTTCGTCAAAGTTTTGCATTTTTTATACAACTTTTCCGCTTATTTATTGAATGGACCTTGTAGACTGGATTTGAGCGTTACCTTGCTGTTGTTTCTCAGTGATTATTCTTCTAGTGGAACAGTTGCTGTTTTCGTGTAAGATTCTTGAGATTATTCGTCCAAATCTCGTTGGAGAACTTTTCTTATGAGACACCACAATTAACCCTTTAATGAGCAAGCATTGATAGCATTACCATTAAACTATTTAGTTTGCTTTTATGGTTGAACCATATCTTCCTGATCATAATTTCGTAATTTTTAAAGTATATTTGTACTTTGGTTACAAAATACAGGGTGTTTAATTCAAAGCAACATTGCCATAAAATAAGTCTTATGTGTAGCTACTGAGCAGCATTGCTCTACTGCGGTAAAATATCATAAGAATACTCTCAGTAATTATCAACAGTTTCGTTGAAATATTTTACTACAGAACAAGAAACCACAAATAAAAAATTAAAAAAAAAAGAAATTTCACGGAACGTAGGAGATAAGCTTAAAATTAGAAGTATCTAAAGAAGTGACTCGCAAATCGTGTATATGAATATTGTATGAAAGCAATAATGTCAATTAAATGATCACTGAATTCATGCGGATAACGAAAATATAATGCAATGTTGCTTGAGAGCAACACTGCCATTAAAGGGTTAAAAATGATAAAATAGTCATGTCCCACTCGACGCGAAAGTATATACAGCTACACAACAACGTCATAAAATTAATCAACAGCGCTCACACAACGCGATACATAACTCCAGAGTTCTATGTTCCACTGTCTCTGAACGCGGCATACACACGTCGTCTATGCAATAAAGTTCTTTCCTGCCTATTGCTAGCGTTGCTTACCAGCATCTTCCAATATCAATTCTCTAACTTGTCTGTCAACAAGACGGAATTATGAATCGCAACAGAGATCTTTTACAAAAACAATTAGCGTTGCTTAACAAGGAAGCTTACACACTCAAAAACAATGGTTGTTTCTTAAAGCTCCATCATAAAGTTTTAGGAACATCCAGAACGTTCTAGAAAGCTCAAGAAAGTCACAGTTACTTCTATTTGCATAACAGTATTGCATTATACACATTATATAATATCTACAGAGATTTCAGAAATTTCATTGATTTAAAAAAAGAAAAAAAAAACTTTTGAGCAAAAACTCCACGATTTATGATACAGGAAATAAATAATTTTACAAAAAGCTAATAAGTCATAACTCTAACGTCATACTTCAATGACCGGTCGGCGTAAAATACAAACACTAACGTACTCAGGATAATCTTATTATATATATATATATATATTCCAGCTATTGCTTCTGGCACTTTATTTGGAATTATCTTTGCGCCATATGGTTCCATGTCATGTAACATAATTGTCGGCTATACCTAGTCTTACCATAAATACTGTCCCAACTTTTGAGGGTGGCTGTACTTCCGCCCGTACAAGCGAGCGACGTCAAGAGCGGTATCATGAAGTGTGAGTCATTGCTAGATGAGCAGAGGAAGTGTAAAATTGTCAGTTGTACGTGTTCAAGATGGAACGGGGCAAGTACGAAAATCGTGGAGCCGTGATAGCGTTGAACAAGGTAGGCAAATCACCAGGGAAATTTTCAAAACCCTACAGAAGCTGCAAATTACAAGAAAGAAAAAAAAAAACGTTTACCGCACGTTCAGCGCTTTGTTGAGACCAGAACTTTGACAGATCGCCCACGGCAAGAAAGATGACGCACATTACGAACTCCAGAACTTGTGAAAGCTGTGGTGCAACGTGTCCGACGAAATCCAGTTAGGAAACAGTTACTTATAGCTTGTGAGCTAAAGATGAAAATATCTATGTCTCGCATGTTAAACAGTGACTTCGGACTCCATGCTTACAAACAACGCGAAGGACATCTGCTGACAAATGAACTGTAACGCCAGACTCCTAAAAACAAAGCGCTTACTTAAACCTTACGCAGCGAATGGGCATCGTCGAATCCTTTTCACTGATGAGAAGATTTTCAGATTTTCAGTGCTAAGATGATTTGCAATGCGCAAAATGATAGGATATATGCCACATCCTCTAGAAGCTGGTGTAAAGGCTCTAAGTGGGGGTCAGCATTCTGCCTCAGTCATGATGTGGTGGGGTGAGAGTTACGAGAGCACAACGGAGCTCCATTTCTGTGGAAAGGGGATCAAAACGTCAGCCAAAGTGTACCAGCAGATAGTGCTTGGGAGAACTAGCAACAGCTTCCAGCACGACTCAGCCCCAATATACGAGGCACTGACAACGCAGCAGTGGCTGGAGGCAAACGTTCCAGACTTAATTTTCACTTCTGCAAGTCCAAATCTAAACCCCTTGGACTATAAATTGTGCTCCAAGCTTCAGGAGATAGCTTGCAAGAAGAGGCATCCCAATATTGAAAGTTTAAAGCGGTCTCTTCGGAAAGCAACTGTAGATTTTTCAGTTGATGTGTTGCGTAATGTAATTGATGAGCAGTCACACAGACTTAAGGACTGCGTGCATGCTAATGGCGGTCATTTTGAATAATTTGTGATTTTGGATTTTGGTTCATAATGTATGCATGTAACTCATGGTATTAAACTATCTCTAATCATTTTGTGTCAATGTGCTTAAAACTTTGAGGCAGTATTTATGGTAAGACAGGAAGACTGTATAGTTTTGTTCTGCAAGGTTGGTAACGTTGCGTCCGCAAAACAGTCAGTGTTCGGACTGGTGATGCTGTAAGACTAGCACGAAAACTGTGAAGTATTACATTTTGCTAACAAGCGATAACTCGGTTTCGTAGGAAACTGTCTTAATGAGTATTAGAAAAGAGCTCTTCAATTACGTAATACTTTTCGTTATGTTACTTTTACACGTAAATCAGTCTCTTTACTGAAAAATTACCAGTAGCTAAAAGCAATACGACGTGTTATCCAGATTTTTCTCGAAAACTTTATCATTTGCTGATCAATCGTAGTAGAGTCCTGTAACAACAGATGCCAGATTCGCGTATCTTATGAGAAGGGCTAGGATTTTTGGTGAAGTATTGAAATTGGTGGGTGGAAAAGTAAGAAAGAAAAACAGTTATCGCTGGAAATTTGGTGGAATGAAAAATTTATTAATTATACTACATTGCAAACATAATTTTAATATTTTTGTTCCAAATTCTACACGTCTAGATATTTGATCACTTGAAAAATATGTCCTTAGTTGATCATTTACAAAATGTAAATAAATATCACAAATGACCTTCGATTTTTTGACATTTCAATAAAAATGTACTGAATTTGACAACATTAATCATCTCTATGTTAGAAAACAGCTGACGTTCTCGGTTTGCTGGAAGTATTTTATATTGCGAGAAGGAGTGAAAGATTTTGTTCTAGCACTGACTCAAACTCTTTTGTTTTACCAAATATAATTTGTGATTTTACTCACTTTAGGCGGGAGCAGAAATATTTAAGTTTCAGCATGTTTTTAAATTATCACGTTATTAGTTATACATTCTTCACAATCTGAGAGAGGCCGCAGAACTTTTTTCATTTCATGTTTTAACGTCGAGAATTTACAAATCACAAACGGTTGGAGATAAAAGGATGAAAGAAAAACTGAGATAGGAAATCACAGAGGCTGTGTGAATCATTTCAGTGTGAATTCTGCCACATTCAACTAAAACGTCCAATTGTTGTAAATCACTAACATTTGGAGCTAAAAATGATAAACAAAAAGGAAGATAGGAAAATGTCACAAGGGGTATCGAATGGATTTGATCTGATTTTAAGTTTAGCGTCCCGTTCGGTAGCGAGCCTTTATAAGATGTGGACATAAGAGTTTAACGTGGGATCCGAACTACACGAACGTATCGAATGGAGTGCTATGTTTGTTCTACAGGCCCCCATATCAGAGGACCACGAAGACATGCACAATTTTTAAACGGTTCAGCAATAATGTGATACATCACACGAATCGAAGACCAAACATAGAGAGATTTTTTTGTGTGTATGTGGGATACCATTTACGAAATAGCCCCTAATGAATTCTGAATTCTCTCGTAAACGGTGTCACCAGCGAAAGCTTCTTCCTATAAAAGTTGCTTGGTTTTCCCATCAATAATGGATCAAATATATCTTACTGTTTAAAATTTTGCGGTAGCACCCGATGTCCTCTAATAGGATACATTATGGACCAAGCAAGACGCATAATTAAGATGCCTTTTACATTTCCCTATCTGACTATTTGTTTTTTCCTTTTATCACCAGCCATTAGTGATTTACAACCATTTGACGTTTCATTTCAAAATATATATATATATATATATATATATATATATATATATATATATATATATATATATATATATATATATATATATATATATATATATATATATATATCCCACTGAGAACCCTGTAATGTAAATAAAAAACGTACATTAAATTTTATATTTTTGTTGTAAATGTAATATTTTGCATCTGAAAAGAAAAACAGCCACACTCATTTCCTAGAAAGCCAGAAACAAAAGGTACAAACATGAGTGAAAGTATTAAAGCAAAGCACGAAAATAGAAATACATAGACATGAAAACCAGAGCTGATGCGTATATAAGCTTTCTTGAACGTAAACAAAGGATCACACTTTTCGGTCTCGTCCTGTTGAGACAATCAACCAACCATTAAGTCTTCACTCATCTAGCGAGAATCGATAGAAGCCTCGAACGAGCATAAATGACTCATTCGTTTTCAAAAGGCTATATTTTCAACAGTATTACACGTACGCACATGAAAGATATATGAAAAGAGCCACAAAGTCATCAAGTTTGTATTGTGTAGTCCACGTGGCAGCACGAGGTGGAGGGCACAAGACGGGGCAGCCACTGATTAGGACATCCCGCATCGCTGGATTGAGCGTATTTGTGAGAATGACCTAGTTTTGTTCCCCTGGCCTCCCTGATCTCCTGATTTAATACCCTGCGGCTCCTTCATGTGGGGGTACGTTAAGGATCTTGTTTATGTACTCCTACTATCGCAATCCTTAGTTGAGCTCAAAGAACACATCAGTGCTGCAGCGCAGACAATTGACAGGACTATGCTATAAAATGTATAGAATGAGTTTGAGCATCGTCTGAACGTGTGTCGTGTCACTAAAGGGGCACATATTGTACATCTGTAGAGGGTATATAAACTTGATGAGTTTGTGGTTCTTCACATATATATCTTTCATGTGTGTACATGTAATACTTTTGAAACTACAGCCTATTCAAAATGAATGAATCATTTATGCTAACCCCTGTATTATAAGTGTTATCTCAACTTATTGTTAAAAATAAATTAAAGAAGTTTTAGAATGCGGAGGTTTTCCGCTGACAGAAGTATTCTCATTTCCTGATTTCAAAACGCCATAAGTTTCATGTTTACATTTTATGTTGTTATCATAAAATGTCATTAATCTGAACAATGTAAATTGAATTGGTTTCCTTGTATTTGCTCATTAAAAGATGTATCTAAATTTATTTGTTCCATCGTGAAATTCTTAGATAGCCTACTTATATATTCATCAAAACGTTCTTCCCTTATCTTCATTTATCTTATCATGTTAACCACGATTTAATCAAATTTTATTTTAATTATCGAAACAACCCTCCTTTATTGATTTAGTGGTTAGCGCGTGCCTTTGGTTCGAGTAGTCCCGGGTTCAATCACAGCTTGGAAGCGCACTGACATTTGAACGCATTACAGTGGCTTGGATTTCACCTTAGATTGTAGTTCCACGTTTCATATAGCCTCGCGGCTAGAAAGGGACGCTAAACTTCAATAAATAAACGGAAACGAACACTGAACACCAGAAAAGCACGGAATCAATCACTAGAATAAAAGAAATTAAGATCTTGAAGAAGTCTTTATCGACTAGCGAATAAAAAATTGTTGAAAATTACAGTATGCAGCAAAACAAGCAGTACTGAAATTCGAATACGGATGGCGCGCAGGTGCGATGTAAAATGAGCTGTGAGCGCCACATGTGATCTTTTGCTGTGATCTTATGCTCACTTTCTTGCTGTTCTAAGTTTTGTTTTCTTCTGTCTGTATTCTCACGATAGTTCTTATGTGCTTCTTTGTAGTACATTAACATTTCTTCAGTGATATTAACTTCATTTACATTTTTACCCACTCCTTAGTTGCGTGTGGACTAGCGTGGTGGTAAGAAGTTGGAATCAAGATAATGTTGCTCAATTCAGAGGAGGTGTTTATTATGATATGTCGCACAATATCTTCGTTCATACAGTATGGGGCAGCGTCTCACTGCAGGAGATAAGCGCGCACGTCTACTGTATTGCTCTGAAGCTATGGCATATGAACATGAAGATTTCATTATCAACATATGGTTCAGTGATGAAAACCATGTCTATCTTGATCGCTACATCAACCGAAAGTTGATAATTGACCCATTCTTGCCTGATTTGCGCCGTTTTTACCGCACCAAAGATCTGTCGTTACAACAACAATGGACGCAGCAAGACGGAGCTACAGCCCACACTTAAAGTGATTCACTTGCTCTTCTGCCACAAGAATTTGGACACCCCTTGATTTCCCGTGGAACGGATTTTCCATATTCTTCCCACTCCCCTGATTTCACAGTTCCAAATGCCTACATATTGAGTATGCTGAAGGAAGCAATTTTCTGAATAGATAACATCCCTACCACTATACCGGACTTAAGAGAGACGATTCGGTTATTTGTTTTGTCGTTCCAGCAACCTCTGTTTATTAATATGTTCATTGATCTACAGGACAGCTATGAAGAACATGTGTGACGTAATGGTCAACATTTTAAACACATGATATACAAGCGCAATTCCTCTTAAATTTGCAATATATGCAGGCCTCCCAGTAGGACATTGAAAAAAAAATCTAGGTCAGTTTGGTTTATACAATAGAATATTATGCTTTGAAGCACATAAAAAATATATATATAAATGTATTGTAAGAAAAGGCCACCCTAAATCCCAATGGGCAACTGGAAACAAGATTTAGATTAATACAGAATAAGAGTAAATTTAAAATTCTACTCTTTAAGCTTAGTAGACCTGCTGTATTGTTTTGAAGAAAAAAAAACTAACTGAAATAAATGACTTGATTGACTGATTAAAAGAGAAATTCTTGTGGACTGAGTTGTCCATGTCTTTTCCTCGATCGACCACTATTATACTTATATATTTTTACATTTTAAAGGTACAATAATGAATTGTAAAACACTAGCGTACGTGTTACTTTTGCAACACCTTTGTTGTGGCATGTTTAAGTCTTTTGGTTCCAGCCTCAATCAGGGCTTGTGCAGCTGACACGTCATCCATGAGTCAATGCTTTATTGTTTTCTGAAGCCGAATGTTTACCCCTGAAATTAATTTTTTAGTTTCACGCACTTCAACACACACGTTTTCTTCCACTCCTTTTTTGTCACTCATTTTTTGTATTTTTTGCTGTGATCTTATGCTCACTTTCTTGCTGTTCTAAGTTTTGTTTTCTTCTGTCTGTATTCTCACGATAGTTCTTATGTGCTTCTTTGTAGTACATTAACATTTCTTCAGTGATATTAACTTCATTTACATTTTTACCCACTGCGTCTTTAATCATTCGTGGCCCATTAATGGTTTCTTCATTCAGTCCTTGTCTCTCGGATGGCATCATGTTCTTATTTGTCGAAAAACTACGTTCATCTGATGTCTGCCCGTGTGAAAGTGTTAACACTGCTTTCATAAGTTTAGTAATTGTTGGATACTTTGGTTTCCTTGTATTATTTTCTAGCAGCATTACTTTGTTCCAATATACGTCAACACTACAATCAACAAAAAAGTCATCATGTACATACTCTGATCACTCATATAAATTCGTCACTCGTCTACAGCTTTGTTCATTTCCTGACAGGTAAATACCTGAGGCACACAAGACGCTAATCGTTTCAAAGATGACAATATATTATTTTGCTCTTCCTTTGCACGTCTAACAGCAGGATGCAAAATCTGGCTATGTTTCAAAATTTGATTGTTTAGCGGCAGCCTTTGTAGAAGCTAACTTGTTACTGTTATGAAAAACTTCTTCGCATTTAATGTGAATAACCTTTGTTGCACTTTATCAACTTCTTTCACTGCCAACTGTGCGCTTTCACCGATATCAATTTTGTTATCTGGCAGTAGATTTTTTTTCTTTCACTTTCATATTCAGAAGTTCAGATCCGGTTTTTTCATTGTACAGATCAAATCCGGTTTATTTTATTTTACAGATCAAATACTGCAACTCTTGCCATTATTCTTTGAAGTAGCTCAACTAATTCATCATGTAAAATGTAGATAAGCGGTTCCTGTTTTTGCATAATCACACGAATTTATCAAACGAAGTGCTTACACTAATAAGAAAATGTAAGTATGCAAATGTAACAGGAGATCTCAAGTTCTGACGGATTCTCTTGTAGCGTTCTGACTGTAATGAAATTTAATTTTGCTTGGGAAGGAAATTTTAAAAATATTCTGTCGGTGCTGGTAACAGAGAGACAATTCCAGAGCAACCAAGATTTTCACCATTTTTCTGCTTTCCATGACTTTTCCACGGCGTTTCCACGACACACTTTTATTTTCAGGTTTTCAGGACGCGTGGGAACCCTACATATTATGTAAAGCAATAATGAAAGCATTGGGATATGTTGGTAAATACAATACACCTCAATGCCTAGCCAATACTACTGCACACACTGCTGAAAAAAAAAAAAAAATGCTAACACAGCTTGCGTTATAAGAAACCGGAGCATGGCGGGGCTCCTCAGCTCAGCTTCATTGGGGAAGAATAAGCACATAGGAAACAAAGAAAAAAGAGTGGACATAGAAGGATAGGAAAAAGCAAATAAAAAAGTAATAGTGAGAATTAGTGACTAATTTCTCAAAAAAAAAAAAAAAAAAAATGCTAAGATTGCTAATATGTAGCAATTTAAATCACCATTGGACAGTGGCGGATCCAGGATATGGTCAAGGGAGGGGCTAAACCGGATAGTTTGCCGCTTTATTCAGTGTAAAGTAGGATTGAAGCCCATTTTATCCTGTGTATACCTTGAGCGTCAACCGGGATCCGCGCCTGTCACTGGAACTGCCCTTGGCTTGTATTTGTAATAATTCAATCACTAAAAAATACAGGAAATCAAGGACAAGATTAAAATATAGGACATGTATACAAAAATTTCCAAAATATAGGAAAAAATGGGAAAATATAACAGCTGGGAGTCCTGTATATGTCAAGTAACATTTAGTTGACATTTCTTATATTTCATTGTGTTGTACAAAAAATAAATAAATAAATGTCAACGATATGATTTCAGTACTGTTTGTTTTGACGCATACTGTATAACAATGATGTTATCTTCGTATATAAATAACTTTTTAACATTTTTGCCGCAAAGAAATTTAAGATAATTTGAAGAAACCTTAAAAAAAAAAAAATCGGCCAAGTTGGGTTGATTTTTTTCAAACCATGAACCGGAGTCAACTAGCTCAGTCATGAAAATCGGTAAGCGTATCAGCTACGAACTTTAAACTAACCACACAAAATATTCGAAGGTATCAGCTCAAGCTAGAGAAATCTGAAACAAGCTTCTTCATGTGGACAATACTCCAGTACACTAAACCATTGAACGCCATGCAATAACTGTCGAAAAAATTAATGACTATTATTCTACCCCATCGTACTCGTCGGATTTACCCCCACCAATTTACCACTTTTCCTGAATTCAAACTGAGAATTATCGACCAATAATCCCTACAGTGAATCACTATTCTTCTGTGGCAACTGAACAGAAAATTCTGGACAGCACCTCATACCTCTGTAAATAAAAATCAATGGTTGTGATCTTATCATAAGAAAATAAGAAAATGCTGAAGAATTTGAAATATACATATACGTATACATATGTATGTTAACAGAGTCCTAAGGGAATGAAGCAATGTGTGTAAATATAAGGTGTTTCAAAATTACGCGCGCATGCACTATTTCCTCTGTCTGCCGTTAGAAAGCGCTACTAGCAAAGATGGCGACTAATGAGCAGAAAGCTTTTTGTGTTTTACATTTTGCAAAGGTTGAATCTGTAGTTACAGTGCAACCATAGTCTGTATGGAGAATTTTAAGGAGGCGCTTAAAACTACGTCCTTATTGTTTGCAATTGCTACAAGCTCTAAAGCCTACAGGTTACGGTTTATGTCCCAACTTTGCAAAGAAAATGTTCCTGTATGACGATGAAGATTTTCTGGGTGAATCGACATTTCACTTAAGGTTACTGTAAATGGACGTTTTGCCGATAGATGGCACTACAGTCTTCGTATCTCTCCCATGTATTTTTTACCTTTCACGAAAATTTACAATTTCTCTTACAAATTTCCACCTAGAGACTTTAAATTTTTAGAGAAGGAACTTCATAATATATAAAGGGAACAATCCGTGCCGATTTTTTACTTAGAATTTTCTTCATTGTTGAAACAGTTCCTTTGTTAAAGGTTTGGATATCCATTTCATCAAGCCTTTTCAACAATGAAGAAAATTCTAAATAAAAAATCGGCACGGATTATTGCCTTCGATAGATTATAAAGTTCCTTTTCTAAAAGTTTGAAGTCTGTAGGTTGAAATTTGTAAGAGAAATCGTGATTTTTTGTGAATGGTAAGAAATACATGGGAGAGATACGAAAACTGTAGTACCATCTATCGGCAAAACTTGTCCCTTTAAACCAACCTTAAGTGGCGATGTGAATACTCATAATGGTCGCATCTAGGGTTCAGCAAATCTGCAACGAGACTCCCTTATGCGTCATATCCCGGCGGAAAGTTTATGGGACTTTCTCGCCTATCGACTCGATGTGTACCGTGTAACGAATAATACTCACATTGAACACTTGTAGCAAAAACTGTTTGAGTTGCTCTTTCATTTGGTGTATTATTTACAATTGTATGTTAAACGTAATAAATACCCTTAAAACCCTGATATTCGTTTTCAAACACCCTGTATATTTCTCCACGTTCAAATCTACGTTGTCTATCTCATCACCAAAAAAAAAAAAAAAAAAAAAAAAAAAAAAAAGAAAGAAAGAAAGAAACTAAACCATTGGAAATGAAATTTCGAACATAGCACTTGGCTTGGAATGAATTTTTATCATGCCATTTTCAATAAAAATGAGTATCCTACGAAGTGTAGTTTAAAAATTGTACGCCAAAAGTAGAGTATCACATGAGACTCCTACGTCAGGGAGATAAAACTTGATATATAATCCTTACTAACCCCTTGCGTACCAGTGACATCCATGTCGATCGATGAAAATGTATTCCTTATTAAGGATCGTATTAATCCAGATGTTGAAATTTGTTGGTGGGTGCAAGGCAAAACTTGGTTCTACTGTTTCTCCTTAGGTGACAGCACCTTACTTGACAGGAATGACAAAAAGATTGTCTCAGTAGATGGTAGACCTAAGAGACCATTCAATTACAACATACATGTGTGTGTTTTGACGATAAACAATTAGCAACTTCGAGAGCGGAAAAGGGAAACCTTTGTCTTTGATCTCCAGTCAGTGTTACCAACCTGAAGCAGCATAAAATCAATTCAGAACATCAGAATTTCCCTTTTTTACCCTAAATGTTCCACAATGTAAATAATTGTTTTTATCAGTAATGTGAATGCTCTTCTCACGCGCGAACAATAACTATGCTCTATATAACTGTCTAGCTCTAGACAGTCTTTGAACAGTAAATGAATCCGGTATTCAGAGGGGCGTGAGAAAATGCCTGGAACGAAAAGAGTTGAAAGTAAGTGGTCACATGCCCCAGTGTTTTTGAAAATGTTGATACTTAACACGAGAAAACGGCTAAATCGTTTCAAATAAATATCGAAACGTAATTAGTACGTACCTCAAAGCACGCTTTTATCATATTATTTTCATTACAGTTGATATCCCAAAGGGAAGATGAATATTTAAATATATTCCATAAAGCTATTCTTCCCGTGCGAAGAACGGTAGCGAACAAATACATGTCACCCATAATTGAACGATAAAGTCTATACTCTTATTAAATGAGCTAAACTAACACTTAAGGAAATAAATATTGACCTCCATACATACCTTCCTCTTTGTATTCCTGTTATCAATCACATCAGTTGGTATAATTATGCACAACTTTATCAAACTACGTGGAGAAACTTGCTGGAAAGGATAAAAAGAAGTACAACTGTTAAAAAAAATACATGGTTTAGTAAAAATTTACGTACCAAAAATGGTATGGTGCTAACACATTAGAAAAATGGCAGATACTAAGCCTAAAGACTACGAGAACAATTAAGATGAAAACGAATTCAAACAAAGAAAAAAAAAATGGATTGCAGTCTCTTTGTTTCCGAAGTTACATAGATTAAACACCTTTTCCAAGAGTACAGTTTCAAGCCTAATTTTAGGCCCTTTGGTTAATATAGAGAAGTCACTAAGTGATTATATGCACTATTTTGTAAACCAAGATATCCAGGAGTTCATCAAGTTACATGCAAATATAATAATACTCAAATTGGCATGACAAAACGCAATGACAGAGATCAACACCCAGCGTTTATTTAATGAAGAACAATATAAATGACATCTTACGTTAAGTCGTAATCGGGAATTAAAAGGAATACTTTTGATTTTTTTTTTTTTAAATCGAACCAAAAAATTAAGATCTTAATGCGGGTGAAGAAGCGTAAATAAGGAATAAGATATATGAACAGCTTTACACGAGGCGTATTCTAAAAGTAAGGACTGTTTGATGATTAAAAACAGACGCTCATGCGGAACGGGATTTATTGCCAGTTTACTTTTCCACATAATTACCATACCGTTCCAAACACTTTTCGTAACGCTGCACCATCTTCCGTAAACCCATAAAAGTTTGCCGCCTGGGATTAGAACCACTTGACAACGCCAATCTCGTTTCCAAACTGCTGTCCACCAACGCTGTCCACTAAGTCAATCGTCGATTACTTCGCAGTTTTTGGTTCACTGCTTCACGAGGTCATCGGTCTGAACACTACGCCTGCTACTCCGGTCTTCATCGTGCACGTTGGTGCGGCCATTTTGAAACTCGCGACACTATTTGCGAACCTTTCCTGCACTCATTACTATAGGTCCACACACTAAGCACAACTCCCGATGGATATCAGCAGCAGATGTTCCTTTTGCAAGCCAAAATCGTATTACACCCCGCAGTTCACAACTAGCGGGAGAAACAATTCTCGCGGTCATTGCAATCTGCCTTCAACGGCTACCAAACTCCTCTGACTCAAGACAATCACTGCAGTGGCTTTGTCAACGGTCCGTCGTTGGCGCTGCATGTGTGAAATTGTGTTACGTTCTACCCCATTCCAATATACGTCGACGACCCTTACTTTTAGAATTCGCCTCGTATATAGAAAATATTAAATAATGATCACTGTATCAAAGTAGTTTCTACAAACAGCTTATATTCTGACAGCACTCACAAAAAAATGGATAAAAGGAAGTGATAAATAGTGTATATCAGTATAGAAACAAAAGTGCTCGGTACAGGATGATGATGAAGGGACTGAAGATCGAGAAGATAACTATCTTCCAGATGATTCTAATAAATGAATCTACAAGACTGAAATAGAAAAAGAAGAGGAAGAGAATATGTCTGGCGAGGCAGACGATGATTTAGTAATGAATGAGAGGATTTCGATGATAAATTCCCCGGTGAAGAAGATGGACCAGAGTAAGAGACGAAGACGCCCTTGATTAGAGTGAACTCAAATAAGAAAGTTTTGATTGAAATATATTGTTAGCTTTTGGATCAGAGGCCACAAAATTTTTGAACGGCCCCTGAATCAAGCTTTCGTATTTTCTACGGAAGAAGCATATCATACTGATTGTGAGTTAAGTGATAGTTTGGGTTTGGCTACACTATATGTAGTAGTTCTCCATATATAAGGCGTACAAGAAAAAACTTGATTGAAATATATTTTGATCTAAAAATGGGACGAAAACCAAGATCTACTAGACAGAATGCGACAAGAGATCTTAAGAGTTAGTGTGAAAATGCCCCGATCCTTTCCTAAATTTAAAAGAGGAAGACGAGGTCACTTGTCGAAGCCTCCCAGGTGAGAGAAAAAATATATCCCAAGAACGTAAGCCGTCACAAAATAGAAGATATTTTCCCTAATAAAGCTTCCATGATAGTATCTATAGATAGCCAGCTCGACTCGCATCTTGTCAAATTAAAATAATTAAAAAGGTATCGGCCCAACGATAACCTTCAATAGGCATTAGAACAGAACAAGTAACATGCGGGTAAGGAAAAGAGTAGGGAGGTATAGTAATTATGTTAAGAGTTTACTTTTCCTTGTAAATACTGTTACATATATTGTATTCCCTTTGTAGGGGTAGGTAGAAAAACCTTTGTACTACCGGTTATTATAAAATCTTCTAATAAAATACAACGTATTTACAGAAATATGACATTCTCTAATGTGAGGTAGAAAAAAGGTGACCCAAGACCGTGCAGCCGCAAGGCAGGATCTCCACAGAGCTCCGAAGCAAGCTAAGGCAGGAGGAAGGGGAGCCGCAGCAAACTAGCGGCTTTTAGGTTGCGTTTCTACTAAAGCTCCAGGCAAGCTAGAGGAGGGGTGGTCCATCGCAGATAGTTGTCCGCTGTATTATCTTCGTTACATAGGCGGTGCTGGTGTTCCATTGTCTGCTTCTGTAGTAATCTAACGTGAAGTGTAGTACTCCACCGTAAAATACATGTTGCTGTTGTTGACAAACAGGAGCACGTGTAATGTTTATAAACACAAGCACTTGGTACATTACAATATACATGTATACGGAAACCAACCAACGTAAGACGAAACACAAGGAAAAGGACGACAAGATGATGAACAGAGAAATAGAAACCATCCCACTTTATGCAACATACTCTACAGAGCGGCGACAAAGAGGAAGACTCTGCAGATTATCACCACTACAGTATAGATGAGACAGAGAAAACGCATTGACATTCAAGCTAAGTCACGAATTCTTCGCCGTGTGCGGATGAGAGAAGGGAAGTCTTTTTCTGAACTCAATGAGACGATGGTGGGGCATGAAGGATATCCTCTGAAATGAGAGTGCCCTATGTAACGAATCGTGAAGCGATAATGTAGTAATAACTTGTTGTACTGAGGAAGTTAGTAGCAATGATTGAATTACCAGGAAAAGGAAATGTAAGATAGAGACTACTATCCTACTCACGATTTTTTCTTTTTCTTTTGGAAGACATTGAAAAAACACGTTTGGCTTGTGTCAATCTGTACGCAACGGAAAGGTTGGAAGTCAGAAAATGATAGAAATACAACGTTAAGCTAAACGACACGGAAGGAAAAAGGATTGAACATCAAAAATCAACGATAAATGAGGACAGAAAGAACCAAAGGGAAATGACTAAATAAATTCTCAAGCCGGTAAACAACGGTTGGGTGGTTCATAGCAAGGGAATAGACAAGTAGTATGGGCGCTACCAGTCGAAGTCGAGTAGACTAATAACTTAACTCTACCCGTGAACGCCCGAAGGTCGAAAGAGTAGGTGCCCAGAAGCTAAAATGGGGGAAAACTGAGGGACACTAAAATAATTCACTGAGAAACACAGTATATAAATCCATGAAAAACCAGATATAAATTAGATATGACGGTCAATCCATCTGAAATGGTCCTACAATGATGAAAGTGGTTGCACGACCATCTCGTGCGTTATATAGGATAGATGAATGTAAAACACCCTCGTGCGTTATATTGGATAGATGTAAAGCAACCTTGTAAACACATTAGCAGCAGCAGCAGCAGTAGTAGTAGTAGTAGTAGTAGTAGTAGTAGTAGTAGTAGTAGTAGTAGTAGTAGTAGTAATAGTAGTAGTAGAAGAAGAAGAAGAAGATTAACCCGTTTTTGCCCGAATTTTTTTACTTTCGAATTTTTCTGAAAATTTGTGTTTTTCTGAATGAGAGGCTTCTATTTGTACGGTTAATATTAAATTCTGCCACTTTTCGTAATTAATTCGGCGGTTTGGGCATGTTCCAATATTGGAACACCAGGAACGAACGGTACCAGTAAGATTTTTTTCCTAAACTCTGACATTACGAACGAACGTGACAGTAATGTTTGTTATATATGTTATTTATCCAGAAATAGAACACCCCTCTATACCCCTAAATTTTCTAGAAAGAAATATCGTTATAAAACAACCGATCAATATTCATATTTTTATTTTGAAAACATACGAATATTATATATTACACGAATATTATAGTATGAAATACAGGACGAACAGTATAAAATATAAATATTTACTACAGAATATGAATATAAATATTTTTTTAATGGTTCTAAACTATTTATCCTATAGTTCTTGTAGGGAGGTATAGGAATAAAATATTAACACGATAAATTTTCAGATATATGCAAAATCAATATAGATTGATATTTAGGAAATAACGTTTTATTTTCTTCCCGTCAGATCTGACCAATTCAAGAACTAAAATTACATTTGAGTGTGGTAAGGTGTGAAGCCGGAGCTATCCAGTGATCAGAAATGTCATGTCTTAGACCTCTACGGATGAATGACAGAAATTCCTTGCTTGTTTTCGCCCTTCCGCTTGAAGATGGTAGAGAACTATATTTCTGCAAATATATTTCGACTATACTTCTTGTGAAGCCGAGCTAATCTAATGATGCGTTTGTTTCTGTTTTTCTGTAGAGTTGCCAAGCATTGTGGAAAGGGGTATCAATACAGAACGCAAAAGCAGGGCACCACCATTTTCTGGATCTGCTTGAAATTAAGTAACTTTCAATGTTTTCATTCATCCTATCCAGTCTTCCCATGAACTTGTTATACTTTGAAACAGTATTAGGTTGTGGAACTGATAATTTCTTCTCCCTAGCAATCCCATCTCTTTGCAGGTTCCTCAGCATTGCACGTAGTTACCAAATGAACTACGCGATTGTCATTCCATTCCACCAACATGCATTTGCTATCTGCGTCGGGTTGAAACAAATGCCCACACCTTCTTTCTTTTGTTCCTGTAAATCTTTTAGTGGGCAATTCTCTATTCGGTTCTTCATAATAGTTCCAGTGAAACCAATACCCAAATCGGCTAACTCACTTGCTAATGAAAGTGATGAAAATAGTCTATCAGCGTATATCTTGAAATGCATATCTTTTCGAATTCAATTTGTCAACTGTATTACAACGTATTCTCCCAAGCGATTGTGTTTAGGTGTAATTACATCTCGTCCAACGTATGGCCGAAACTGTACCAGGTATCCTCGAGATTCACACATACACAGCGCAAATAAAAATGAATTCTTACACAATAATAATAATAATAATAATAATAATAATAATAATCTCTTATGACTACATGGTTAACGTTCTCGCATTTGGTGCAAGAGACCCAAATTCGATTCCCAGCAAGAGCATATGTGATTCAAATCCCATGTTAAGCTCTAAGTCTAGTGTTGAAGGGAAGTGATTTTTTGTTGGTAAATTAAAAAATCATAAAACCATCAGGTATCTCTGTAGAATGTACAATCCTACTACAAAGGGAATTGAACCTCGGACTCAGTGCACCAAATACATTCGTGATACTAACTAGTTCAGTGAAGAATTATACATCCAGCATACATCAATGCTCTATTCCTTTTCTGAAAATAATTTATAATATGTATATAGTGCAAATAGTATAAAATTACAACCAAATAATATAATGAGATATTTTCGATACTTTTAGAATGATATGAGTGGTTGCGCCGCAGCTGGAAAAGAAGTAAATATAAGCAGAGAAATTGTATGGAAAGAAAAATCATTTATATTTTAATAAAAGAGTAATATACATTCCAAGTTGTGAGACAGAAATGAAATTTTACAATAATGAAAATAATGGACCCATTCGTTCCTGGTGTTCCATTATTGGAACATTGTACTTTAGATTACACTGTACAAGTTATAATTATTACTTTCTCTATAAATCTTTAATATGACTTGAAACAACTATTAATCAAGGTATCTGAGGCAATAAATGGACAAAATTATAAAACTAAAAGAATATTTTCTTACTTTCTTTCCTCCATGGTGTATGTAAAAATTTATTTGACAATGACGTCACCACCGCAAGGTGCAAAAGCTAATAGAGCAGAAAAGAAGTACATCACCTCTTCATTCCATCCCTTGTGAATGCAGTTGGTACATTTCCAACTAATCGCGGTAAACTGTAGCCAGCTGAGCAGGTATTTGCGTTATCTCTAAAATTGTTCCAATATTGGAACACCGGGAAAAAACGGGTTAAGATTATTTGCATTATTAATATGAGCAGTATGGTGAGTAAAAATAATAATAATGAGAAGAAGACCACTAATAGGCTATATTGTTGGGCCCGTTAACTAACGAAGAACTTCGGCCCGTTTTGAGTGTCCTCTAGCACTGCTCTAAAGGTTTTAAAATCCACTAACAGCCATACCATAGCCGGGATTCGAAGTCGGGATCCTTGGGTCGCTGGCTTGACGCCTGAACCAACACGAACATGAGGTCGGCAATAACACGAAGACGACGACAAAGGAATAATAATAATAATAATCCTATTCCCGTGTTCTTAACCAAATTCCGATTGCGACCCCCATATTATCACATCCTCTTGTCAGCGACCCCCTTATAATTTCTGTCTTGTAATAAGCTTGTGTCGGATTTTTAATACATCTATAATAGTAGAATCCATTTCCTTTATATAGTGGATACAGTAACTTCCCTAAAAGCGAATGGATTAAAATCAAATCTGGTCCGTTCATTCATATAACAAACATCGAATCCAATCCGTCATACTGTTTCAAAATGGAGGCAGTTTCAAAATTTTAAAACTTCATAACTCCCTGAATTTTGAATCATATGATAATAAAATAAAGTGCATTTGCATTCTTCTGGTATTTCAGTATGTAGTTCTCATTAGTTTCATATGGCATCTCTTTCATTAAAATTTGTTTTTTAACCAACTCTGCAACTGCTGAAAATGTTTAGTAGACAAATTTTTGTTGTTCTTGACAGTATGCATACAAATAAAAATTACCTATCAGAACAAAATTCAAAATAATAATTTAAAAATATTTTCCGGTAGTAGATGCTAATTATATTTATTTATTTCGCTTATCTTCGCGACCGCCAGGTTGAGAAACCCTCTTGTATACTATTTTTTCTTCTTGCAGACTTCATGTTCCTGTGGATTGAGGAGTCAAGCCAGCGACCCACGGGTCCCGGCTGGGGTATGGCTGTTTGTGGATTTTAAAACCTTTCGAGCAGTGCTAGAGGGCACTCAAGACTAACACCACCTCATCTCACAATAGACATCGCACCAAAGCCGCAAACAGTTCCAGCAAGTGACTGAACATATAAGAACCGGTTCCAGTCACTGTCCCAGTCAAAGTAAAATCCTACCTGAGTTAGATTAGGGTTTCAGAAAGTCGGATTCATTTGGTTAAAATTATTCCTGAATAATTTCTCGTGTCTGCGTAAGGATACCAACTAGAGCAGGGGATACGGACAAAATCTTGCGGCTGAAACATCGCCGCCCAAAATCTCGCCACCCAAAACATCGCCTGCAGCTTAATAAAAATTCAGTGTAGTATAACAATATCTGCTGCTTTTCTTATAAGTAAAAAAAAAAAAAAAAAAAAAAAAAAAAAAAAAAAAAAAAAAAGGAAGAGCTTGGTGTGGTGAGAGTAGGGGCGCCGAAATCTCTAGCTACGGCTCTGTATATATATATCCCACTCCCCCTCCCTTTTGTTGAAATTATGAAAGACATCCTAGGCTCGAACCTCATCTATGTTGAAAATTTGATTGAGATCGGTAGGATGGTTCAAGAGGTATAATGTAACAAACATTTAATTTTTATATATATAGATTTCCAAAGCATGCATTAGAATTTTTCTTGTCATTATTTTAATGTAATTATGTGTTATTACTAAATATATACATATAGTAATATATAGAACATTCTACATTGAAGAAATCGTCGTGAAGAGGTTTTATCCTGACATTTCTTCCCAGGCGACACTACGTCTCGCTTACTTTAGACCAGACGAGATTCTGTAACGCGAGATCATTACAACGAGGTTTTGGTCAGGCGAGATTTTGGCAAAGAGAGGTTTTGGCCCGGCGAGAATTTGTACCCAAACCCTAGAGCAGGGATTGAAAGTTCTTCCCGTGGTGCTTGATACAGCAAACTGACATCAACCCCAAACTTAACCCAAAATGAGAGGAAGGTTCTAGAACACATGTCCCCTTTTATAAAACTAATAAAATACATTTTACGAAAGTTGCTTTGGTTTCTTTTCGTTCCTTATTCTCTTCTGTCTCTTCTTTTCTTCCAGTTTTTAGACTATTTTATTGTTTAAATATATTATTACAGAAATTAAGACCACAGAACTTCAATCTTTGAGCAGTACACTATCATGTTTGTTTACTTAACCATGTTAGTGATATGTAGGTCTATTGTTTTCTACATAAAGTAATAACAATGTTTAAAATAATTACAATTTTAGATAAATAAAGTTTTTTTTTTCTTTTTGTTATATGCTTGATTTCACGTGCACAAATTATATTTTAATTTGCTTTTAATTTATTCGAAATTCCATTCAGTTTCGATTTCGTATTCGAAGTAGATGTTGAATTGTTCATTGGCGTCTTGGCGGTAGACGACGTGGTATGTGATTTTATTGTGTCAATCTGTCGAAGTATTTACATATTGCAAAATATTGCTTTACACCTCATGTTCTGTGTACATTTTATAGTTTGTTTCAGTGTTCTGTCTTGACTCTATTGTGTTTGCAGGCCCGTATCTAGGGAGGTCTAGGGAGGCCGGGTCCCTCTAAGATTTTCCTGGTAGGCTTGCAAGTGAACTGTGATATGGTTGGATCGGGCTCCCCTAACTTCTACCGGGCCCCTCCTACAATTTTGGGCTCGCTACGAGACTGTGTGTTTGGGTTTTGAGAGTTTACATAATGTATTTTGTGACATACAATGTAGTGTTCTTTGAAATTCATTTGTTCGCAATGGGTATATTGTTTTGCATTATCTGATGTTCCTGATTACTTTATATATATATATATATATATATATATATATATATATATAATGCAAGTTGGGTGAATTACGACAAAATATATTATTTGAAATTCCAAATTAACCAAAATTCCACTTGCATTGAAGGATTTCTTCTAATAACATATATTTTAAAATAATATACGTTTGGGGTGTGTGAGGGCTTGCCCCTCCTGTTAATTTTATAGTGTAGATTAATGGAAGAAATTATTTTATGCAAGTGGTATTTTGGTTAGCTAATAGTTTGAACAATACTTTATAGTAATTAACCTAACTTGGCCTCTGGGTGGTCGACCTGGAGAGGGATATGTTATCCCGAACCTTGCCCAAAAAGAGACTGATTTCTGGAATACTTCCTTCCAATTCCACACTTACGGTGAAGATAGGTTTACTTTACTATTGTTTTCACTTACACTAATTCAAAATTATGTATTTTCGGTGCTGTATCAGTTTAGGCAAACATAAATTTGAAAAACTTTACAAAAGAAAGGTGTTATATTACTTTGGAATACCAACGTATAGGCCTAACTACTGGAAATATATCGGGATCTTACATGTATAACAAGGTAGAAACATGAAATGCAAAATGTGCTCTTTACCACGGCGTACTCCATAAGGAACCCGTGAAGTACAATGTGAAGGCAGTGTACAGTGATCATTGAAGTGTCGCAAAGCTCTGCGACACGGAAGGCGTATGTGTTTATGTCATATGAAGTGTTTTTTCCACTATCCCCGTTTATGTGTATACCCACCAGCGCTGACGCACCTGTTTCCTTCAGACTCTCATGTTTAAGGTTCCCAGATTTTGTAAACAAAAAAAAAGATACATTAACCTCAAGACTACATATAGTCAGATTTCCTGTTTATTGATCAGTGAACTAATTATCTGTCTTTTCCCAGTTACAACTCACAATTTTCCAGTTCATTCAATACACAGTTAACACAAATGAAGCCCCACAAAGGACGTATACAGAATGTGAAAAGGCAACATAAGGCGAGCTGCCTGGCGTCCCTTATTCCGAATTATTGTCTTTAACAAGTCCTAAATTTTGCGCCAATTACGACACACCCTTCCATTTATGATTGAAACGATACATTTTTCTTTGTTGCGATATCACTTGAGTCAGAAACACTACCTTAAAAGAAATAGAAATTTACCATTTAGCAAGAAAAATACATTTACGCTAAATTCAAAACAATAAGCAAAAACTTAAATCTCTTGAAAGACTTACGCAGGCTCTCCAAGTTTGACAGAAAACAAAATCCAGTATCAAAATTAAACAAGATACAGACCTTTAATACCACATGCTGTGTTAGAGAAAGTTGTTACGGATTTTTAACTTGGAAATTTTATCATATAAAGGGAAAAAAATATAAATCCAAAATTATTGTATGCGTACACAACATCTTTAGAAATGTTTATCCAAACATGGGAAAATATACTAAACACAACTTAGTTGGGAGTATGTTTAGTACAAAGGGTTCAGAAGCACGTAAAAATCACAAAATTTACAGGAGAAATGAATGATACAAGTACTTAGACGTAACATAACGTAACCAAATCTAACCCAACCTAACAAACTAACCTAATATTAGTAGAAATAAGCGAAATTCTACCATTTTTTGGAAAATTATGCGGGATCCCTACACTAATGTAACATAAGCTAACCTAGCCTAAACTAACCTAACCTAATCTAATCTAAACTAACCGAATGTGAACAGAAATTACCAAAATTGTAACATTTTTTTTAGAGAAAAGAGCTGGACCCCTTCTGCTAAACATAGACCCTTAGTTGTAAGAAGAAATTGTGCCTAAGACGGTAGACAGGACGAAATAGACAGTTTAAATGCGGTTAACATGCAGTGACTCAGAGCATTATCGCCATTGTTGATTAAAGTTCCAAGAATGAAGGAGCCCTGCGCTACCGACTGAAGTATAAAATAACTAGCAGTTAATGCCCATAACAGGGAAAAATACGTTAATTTCAATGGAAAGTGATATTCAAGAAATTATTTACATAACATATACCCCCTCTTGGATATTTTTTTAAAATTCTTTTTTCTTGCTCTGGAAGCTAAACAACTCATAAGACGTAAGAAAGGATGTGATTTCAAACTCCCTGTTGTTTGCTTGGTAAAATTAATTGGCGATACAAATTTACCAAAAGCCCGTTTTTAGGTGAGACATAGTAAGCGTAGTTCTCGCAGGTTGAATTTTTTTCAATCTGAAGTACAAAAATCGGAACAAACTGGCGTCCCAGAAGCCTTTTTCGGGACAGCTGATTCTTTTATTGAAAACCGGGACGTCTGGCAAGGCTACCCATGTTCTTACTCGCTTAGAGAGAATTATCTTTTTTAATAGCAATGTAGCACAAGTTTTATGCACCGTAGTTTTCCACACATTGTATTCAAATTGAGCCCTCCTAAAGTCAATCTACACTTATTAATGCAATTTGTCTAAAGAAACTCATGATCGCAAGAGTGCATTTCCCGCTAAGAGAATATAATATTTCATGACTATAAGTATGCCTCCATGAAGTGGGATAACACGGGTAAAAATTTTTATGAACAAAATATGTACTTGTACTGCGTGTTAACATTTTTACATGACATGAAAAGAATCTGTAGTGTTAAGTAAACAAAGACACACTTTCATGAACATTCCTCTTTTCTTGGTTAAATAACATTTAAGTTCGTTTTCAGATTACTCGACAAATTAATTCGTTTACTATATACTGCCTATATATTTATTTATTTGACTTATTGCAAGAAAAAAAAATGATATTCAAACAATGGACTCTTCCTCATAACTTACCTTTACAAACCAAAAACATATTCATTACAAGTCTTTTGTGTGGAAAGATAATAACAAACATCTTTTATACTTTTCCAGCACTACATGATACGAAACTACTAGCATATAAATAAAATTATTATTAGTTCACATTCTTCTTAGCAAGCCCACTTCTCACCAGCCTTGGTTGTTATTTGTGGTTGTGGGGGACAGTAACAGGACAGGTTTGCATAGAGACATCTGACGACAGATACGCGAACAAATTTAGTCCACGAAAAAGAGTATACCTTCTCACTTACAATTAGTTAAAATTTATTTATTTATTTATAGATTAACAAGTTGTGTGAACAATTAATTACAGCTACCTATTACATCAGACATTGCTATGGACAGCAATAAGAGTAATTTCTGTACAGAAAGGGTTATTCAGGAGAGAACTCAACGAAGGAATCTCTTGCTAATGTTTAGTTCTCAAGTAGTGATAATTTCAGATTTTCTCCAGAAGGAAAGGGAATTTGAATAACAAGGGTAGAAGTAGTATTAGGAAAATAGTGGTAAACCATTAGGGGTGTTCGGAATTGAGATTTCAATTCCGGAATTCGGAATGTCGATAATTCCGGAATTTTTCGGAATTCCGGAATTTTCAGAATCTCGGAATTCCAGACTTTTCGGAATCTCGGAATTCCGGAATTTCGAAATTTCGAAATTCCGGAATTCCGAGATTCCGAAATTTAGTATCGTGTTCTGGATTCCGGAATTCCGATCTTCCGAAATTTCAGATCTTGTTTCGAGATTCCGGAATTCCGAACTTCCGATATTTGCGATGAAGTTTCGGAACTCCGATTTTCCGAAATCAAATCTGTTAGAGGCTTTATATTTTAGTATAGACATGTGGGAAATACCAACTGAAAATGTTCGTTGTGTAACAACAGTAGTGCCAATACTGTAAAGGCCATTGTTGACTTGAGCGATTTCCAACATTTGAGTTGTTTCGGCCATACTTTGAATATTAGAGTAAACAAAGCCCTTGAGCTACAGGGACCTTCGGAAACAGACAAATTATGAGTCAAAGCAGGAAAATGAGACATGCGCTGCAAGAAGAGTAAGATGCATTAGGCCTTCTGCGTAAAATACTTCCGTCATGCACGCCAACAAGATGATTGTTTACTTTCTGTTTGATGCTGGTAGTTTTAACACGCCAAGAAGAAATAGCAAAAGTTCTGTCTCAAACAATATATAAAAATCTTATCCTTCAGAACGAAGAAACAGAATTATTAACTATGATTATTATTTAGAATTATTAACTATTATCGCCCTTACAAATTCTTTGTGAGAGTATGTCAGCAGAACCATCTGTTACAGCGTCGGACATATGGCCATCATATGAACAAATTTCAAAAGATTTTCAAGTCGAAGAATCTCAACTGATAGACGATATATCATAACAAGATGAAGCAAGTACGCAGGAAACACATCTTTCATTCTATGACTTTTTGACTGAAGAGGGAGATAGTGAACAGATCTTAGAAGCAGCCTCAAAGAAGATGAAAGAAGCATGAAAATGGAAATTTTGTCTCTTCTCAAATCGCGATTCGAGAAAGATGAAAGAAGCAGAATTCTGAAGAAAATTTGTGCTTTCTTAGATCTCAGGTTTAAAGAAAATAATTTGTGTAAAAATATTGAGATAACAAAAGGTAGAGTACTGTATAAGTTGAGACTTATTCCAGCAGGAAATCCTAAAAAAGATAATCGAGGGAATGTTGGTACTAAAAGATTAGACAGTTGCCTAAAACGAAGGACATTTGGTGACAGGATAAAGAAGGCAGTCACATAGAATAATTGAACCTGTACCTAGCCTTAGGGATGCAGATTTGGAGGAAGAGCCACTAATTTGGTGGAATAATAATTCCCACCATCTTTCAAGATTAACAAAATTAGCGAGAAAATATTTGTGTACACAAATAATCTTACCGCTGAGCATGCTAGGCAGTTAATATTTCTGTCCATGAACAAAGCTATTGTCCCAAAAACATTTTAAAATACTATTGAATATAAGCTAAATTTTCTCATTGTTTCACATCTCTGGCTTAGTATAACAGGGGATTCATAAATCAACACGAAGTACAGAGTCCGACATAATTATTCTAACATAAACATGTTTACTAGATTTATCATTTCTATAGGTATGCAAAGAAAGTAGACAAAATTACAACTGCTACAAAATAAATTTGAGTCTTCTACTAAATATATAAGCTCATGAAAAGCATCGGATACTTATTTCCACTACCAGAAAGGATGAAAATAGTCTGTTTACATCTGGATATCAGCATTCAACAGAGAACAGCTAGTAATTAGTCATGTTCCCATTTCTATGGATTACTACGATAATTTTTTAACATGACTGTACTTTTTGTGCTGACTGCAGAGTTCATATTTCTCCACTCTGAAGAAGTTCTTTCAGATGGTCCTTACTTCTAATGTGATGTTTCCTAACACGATCTTCGAGCTCATTCCAGATGTTCTCTGTAGGATTTAAATCTGGTGATTTGGTCGGTATCTTCAAAGTGTGAGGAGTGTTATACACCATCCAAAGCCTCATAATTTCCGCAGTATACTTTGGATCATTGTCCTGATGGAAGTAATAACCATTTCCCAATTCTAGCTTCTGTGCACTCCTCTTAAGATTGTTTTCAAGAATTCTTTTGTATTCAAACTTTTCCATGATTCCATCTATGAGCACCAGTTCCCCAACGCCTGATGAAGCCATACATCCCCATACCATCACACTGTTGCCTCCATGTTTCACTGTAGCTACCATGTTCTTAGCTGTATTTGATAGCCTTCACACTGTAACACGTCCATCACCCTTGTATAAGCAGAATTTGTTTTTATCCGACCAGAGAACGTGATCCCAGAATTCTGTTGGCTTCCCCTATACAGGTTAACAAATTTTAGACTTTTTCTGATTCACACAATTCACATATGGTTTCCTCGTAGGAAAACTGGCATTGTAACCGGCACTATGTAAAACCCGTCCAACTGTTCCTGTGTGCATCACAGTGCCAGAATATTGTTCAAGGCTTCCTCTAATCTCAGATGCCGGATTCTGCTTGTTTGGCTCCTGTCTCTAGTAGTAAGTTTAGAAGGAGCGGCGTATCTCGGCTTATTCACAACACTATTAGTCTGTTTGAAGCGCTGAATGATGGAGAACACCATGATTTTGCTTCTGTTGACTGTACTATCAATTTCGGAGAGGGGTTTGTGTTGTTTGTACAGATTAATTACATTTCTCTCTTCCACTGTTGTCTCCTTACCTTTACACCCCATGTCACTCGTGAATGCTTAGCTTTACACTACAATTGCGAGCTGCTGTTGCGAGGCACAGTATGAAATCAACGACTGTGTGGTGGGGGCATAAAACATGCATCCAGTCATGTGTCTACTCGTTTGGAGACGTTATGTCGTCCTATAAGTGAGACCGCTGGAGAAATATAGTAGACTCTATATATTGTGTGCTAAATACATGCATTATGATATTTTAAATATAGTTTCGGAGACACATAATGGTAACGTTTATATGTTTACAAATTCAACACTACTAAGCAAATATGATGTATGTTGTTTATAATTCATACAATGTAAATAAAGTATTAATTATATTATTCCAATACTTCTGTCGGTCTCTGTATCTGTTTTTTCTTATTTTCAAAGGTACGGTAAATTTAAGCCATTGAGAAGGGCATAGTTACCAGTGTCATTATCACTGCATAGATGTATCTGTATATTATTCAAATAACATTCCCTTTGATTTCATAATGTTAATACATTATTTCAATATAATATTTCAATTAATATATTTCTTAAGTTTCATAATATTTCGTATTTAAAATGTTGTTTGTACAGCATAACATTTTCTTAGTTTTCTAGTGTTACGTATTAAATATGCGTAATATATATTGTTATTATATTATTTGTATAACATTTCCTTATGTTTTATCATGATAGGTACTTTTTATTTTAATTTGTAGTTAATGTACATTTCCATTCTGCCTTTTACATATGTCCTAGTAAAACTAACCAGACTGAAAACGCTATGAAAGGATAAAATAATTTTCAAAAGTAACATTTTGTAGTAGAAATAATTTACAGATACAATCAGGTTTAATGGCATCCATCAAATATATAGGATATTATTTCTAATTTTTAAAACATTTATTCTTTTGAAAATTGTCGCGAACATAACTATCCTCTCACGAGTCGGGATCGAAGAACTGATTTTATACATCAGAGTCCGACGAAATAAAGGTTGTTCTATAACCGCGAGTACCGTGTTCAGAAAAGTATTAAAATGTTGTACAATGATAGTATTGGATTTGAGGTAATGTGTATTTTTTTAGTTTTTGTAAATTAATTGTAATAATGTATATTCTAATCTATGAAAATTTATACGAAATTTATATTGCATTAACCAACATCTTTAAACATAATAAGGTATTTTTTGTTTGTTTATTTTATTGATCTTATGAACACGTAGCCTAACTTATAAGAGTAAGAATCTGCTATTATGTAAAGCGCTGATAGAAAAAATTACGGTAGAAACTAAAATTATAGGTTTCCTTGAAATTAAAGAAATTTGAGAGGATTAACATTCTATTGATATGGCATTTCATTATTACTTTATGTTGAAAGCTAGATTGATTGTATATTTATCCACTGCTTTTACAAATATTAAATACAGTTATTACAAATATATTACATTGTATTTCCAATCTTCCGCAGTTAGATCTATCATATTTTTATTTCTTGTTTATATTAACGCAAAATACATTTGACATTAAGGAAAGTTTTCATTTTGTGTATTAAAAAAGGTATCATGGTATAATTAATTTAATTTTTCTGCCATGTTATCTACAAAAATTACATAATTATGGTATAGCATTATGCAAAACCTACCCTATGAAAAACTATTTGCTATCAGCTAGTTACGGGACCGACTACGTATGTGAGCTCCGAACCACATGTTTTCGTTGAAAAGTTGTTTTCCTAATACAAGAAAATAAAAACTAAGAAAACTATGAGGGAGAAGAGCTAGATGCTTTATCTTATAAAAATGGATGTATGTTTGTTCCAGCATAATTCTGGAACACCTGAAGCAATTTCAACCAAACTTGGTACACATATGACTAAACTAACTAATTCTATGGCCTGTGGAACCCAGAGGTTCAATGCCGCGTTCACAAAAGCTCTCCACTGACTTCTATCCTTAGCTAACTGCATCCAGTTTCTACTTTGTATTCCAATCTCTGCGAGATCCATTTTAATATTGCCCTCCTATCTGCGCCTAAGTCTTCCTAATGGTCGTTTTCCGATTGGTCTTCCAGTCAAGATTTTCAAAGCGTTTCTACTTTCTTCCATTCTAGCTACATGACCTGCCCACCTAAGCCTCCTAGACTTGACGACCCTAACAATGTTGGGTAGACCGTATAAATTATGTAGTTCCTCGTTATGAAGTTTCCGCCATTCCCCATTCCCATTCCTCTTGGGTCCGAATATTCGTCTCACGATCTTGTTCTCAAATACTTTCAGTCTATGTTCTTCCCTCAGTGTAAGCGACCATGTTTCGCAACCATATAGAACAACAGAGATGATTATCGATTTATATATTTTAAGCTTCAAATTCCTCCACAAAATTCGCGAGGACAAGAGATTTTGCGCCGAATAGTAACACGAATTCCCTGCTTTTAGTCGACATTTAATGTCTTCGTGAATATGATTTTCCTCGGTTAATATTGATCCTAGATATTTGAAACTATCCACTTTATCAAAAGTATTATTTAATATTTTAACGCATCCACAATTTTCTGTATTACGGTCCCGACACACTTCCACGTATTTAGTTTTCTCTGCATTTACTTCTAAATCCATGTCCCTGTAAGCGTTTAATATGATCTCTGCATTTCTTTCTATTGTTCTCCTATCATCCTCTATTAAATTTACATCATCAGCATATGCCATAACCTGGTGAATACCGTTCAACTGTAGGCCCTGGTTGCTATTTTTGATTTTCCTTATAGCGTATTCCAGAACAAAGTTAAATAACTTAATAATGGCGACAACGCATCTCCTTGTTTCAGGCCATTTTCGACGTGAAAGCTCGTGGACAAAAAATTTCCTACCCGGACTTTACTTTGGGATTCATTTAAACATATATTAATTAATCTAATTAGCTTTCTCGGTATTCCAAGTTCTGTAAGAACGTTGTATAATATTTCTCTCCTAACCGAGTAGTATGTCTTTCTAAAATCTAAAATCTCTTCGTGCGCAGAACGAGCATTTCAGCTACGTATCCAGAACCTGGCTTCTAAACATTAAGGAGTACGAAGGTGAATATCGGCTCAAGTGTGCAAGTAAATATATACGTAATGAATGCGAAAATCGCAATCTATGGCTTCACCCTGTTACTAAGTTTTTCATTTTCTATATGTCATTTTGAAGCCACGCAGGGAAGAAACTGGTCGATACTCTATCCATATTGCACTAGTGACCCAGCTAGCAACGATGTATAAACATGTTAGAGCCTGCCCTTGGATAGAACATTAGAACAAGACAAGAACCAGTAAATGAAGTCTTTACACTTTGTTCAATGAGTCCTTCTGATCAGCTCTTTTCGTTCTGCAGAAAGACGGAGTATTGCCGCCACTGACAATGAGTAAAAAAGAGTAAGTTTCATCATTACATTGTCTGAGTGTTGATGTCTATCTCATAATCATGTTACTTGAAGATTTCAGATGCTGACATTTCAGCATTCCGAGATTCCGATATCCTGGATCGACGTACCGTTATTGGGAATTTCGAATTTCAAAGATTCAGAAGTGCTAAACCGAAGTCCTCATATTCTGGAATTCATAAATTTCTAGCTGAAATTTCGAGATTCCGAGTTTTGGAAATTCCGAAGTTTCTGACTAAAGTTCCGGAATCCCGAGATTCCTGAATTCCGATATTTCGAGGTGAACTTTCGGAATTCCGAAATTCCGGAATTTAGGAGATTTCGAAATTTCGGAATGAACTTCCTGGATTCCGAAATTCCGAGATTACGGAATTCCGAAATTCCAAGATTATGTTTCCGAGATTTCGAAATTATGGAATTCCGAGATTTCGGAATTCCGGAATAACTAAATTTTTAATTCCGATTCCGGAATTAGGATTTTCATTCCGAAGTATTCCGGAATTCCGGAATCCGGAACACCCCTATAAACCATTTTGAGCATGATCGGTGTATGTCCCCCTAGTAGGGAATTTCGTAGCTCCGGGGAAAATTTCCCACCGAACCAATCCTAAAATCACTCTTTTCAAGCCCTTTCAAATAGTACTTTTGAACACATGATAGTTCATATACTATTCAAAACTTATTATTATTATTATTATTATTATTATTATTATTATTAATAATAATAATAATAATAATAATAATAATAATAATAATAATAATTTAAAAATGAAGGAATAACATGTTTCGAAAGAGTGCCTGGAATGAGGACACTCTTTCAAAATTAAAACCTATGCAAGTTTCTGTTCTTTTCAAATTTGTAAATAAGTAATAACCAAAGAACCCCTACACTTTTGATTTCTGGTCCTTCGCAAGAACTTTGATGACTTCTCATCCCCTTTCATCAAGTTTATCTTTTAACTGCAGTCAGGTACATATGGTCTTAGCCTTTGTGGAGCCTAGGGCATGGAGCCAACGGGGACGAAACATCAAAAGTTAATATTGACAACAGAATATCGCCGCTCAAAATATCGTCAAAAAGTATAGAATTATTCTCAATTTCAGTGGTGTCTTTGCTTACAAATAGCAATATTACGCATGTAGTGTGTTGTTACTGTCAAGAATAGTGGAATAGTACTTGGTTTTTAACATCTTTTAAATTTTAGGTTTTGTTTGCCATGAGTTTTGTAAATTCCCTTTGAATATTTCTTACAAGATGACTCCCAAATTCTAAATTGAATAAAGCTAAAAACTGAATATTGGCTAATAAATAGCCTCCCTAAAATATATTTTCAGCGCTGTTGTTCTATTTGAACTTAAACTGGCATATGCAGTTGTTAGTTGTCCAATGTTTCAATCTTTCTTGAGATTAAACCAACATACTTTGTGACACTTTTGGATAGTGTGTGCATATCTTGTCCTGGATTCAATTACAGATGGGAGAGTATTACAATTTGAACATTTTACGGTAGTTTGGATTCTATCTTAAACTGTTGTTCTACGTCTCATACAGTTCTGGTGCTGAAAAGTGACGCTAAACCTCAACAAATATCCATCTAACAAATTAAAACATTCACCATCTGCAGACACAGAACCTTCGATGTACATGGGCAACCACTTGCAAATATACGAAAATAATCACATGGACCAATATACAGTGAGTAGACCAGGTGTGTCTTGTACACAACAATAGGACAGCAGGCTGTCTAATTAAACGGGTATTATGAGTACATACATGTCTGTGGACCAGATGTGGTAGGACAAGTCATTAGAAGGGTAAAGTTTTATTACCCGACCGTTACGTAATCAGACTGGTTCCTGGAAGTGTTGACCGTGAGGAGAGATGGTGTAGTTTATATAAAGGTTGTTAAAATATGCATAACATACTCTTGGGAAAAATCAGATTGACGTCATTTTATTTTATTTTATTGGATCGTATTTTTTTAATATTTCGTAATACTTTTATGGATCGCTTCGATATGAAAATCTATAGAACAGCTATGCTGTGATCATACTAATTATTTTAATTCGCTCGGATGCTAAAGCATACTCCGTAGAACAGCTACGCTGTGATCATATAAATTATTTTATTTAATTCGGTCGTATGCTAAAGCATACTCCACAGAGCAGCTATGTTGTGATCATATTATTTTTCCCAAATCGTATGTTATACATACTCCATAGAACAGCTATGCTGTGATCATATTAAAGATTGGGAGGAAATAAACTTTATTCATACGAGACATTTTTTTAATTTGAGAGATCATATCTTTTAATTCCTTGTAATGATAACTCAAACACTGTGTGAGCTTACTTAAAAAGCACATTTTACGGAGTACGTATACTCTGGCATGATACGCTATGCTGGTACATATACAGAGCATGATTCTCGTACGTCTTTCTCTGTCGAACTCAAAAGACAAACTGAACTTTTCGCTTGCTTTTTGGAAACCGTCTGCGTGGGAGTGAAAGATGGCATTCTGGAGTAACGACCTTATAGGTACGTTTTAAAACATAAAGACAAATACAAAATAAGAGCGACGCCGCGCCTGGTAGACATCACAGAATGCCGACATTGTAATAAAAACAAGTTTGGTGCCGCGGTAAGGGATATAAGATATTGTCGGCAGAGAATACAAAGAAAATAAGATTGCAGTAGATAAACATTACAGAATACCGACAGAGTAATAAAAACACGTTTGACGGTGTAGCAGATGAATATCACACAATGTCGGCGGAGAATACAAAGATGATTAAGGCTGTAGATAAACATCACACAATACCGACGTGTAATAAAAAAGAAGTTTGATGCTGTAGCAGATGAAAATAAGACATTGTTGGCGAAGAATACAAGAGAAGTTTGGCACCACGAATGGTTGAACATGACGCGACACTGAAAGCGAATACAAAAGAACTGATGATTCTGTTGAAACATGATGCGGTACTGAATGTGAATACAAAAGAAGATTATGACATGGATGGAAGAATGTAATGTGATACCGAATGTGAATACAAAAGAAGTTTCGTAGGATGAAGGGTATTAATAATAGAATATTAGTTGTAATCCTTTTATTTTACGTAGATGATATATGTTTGCCTGGTAGATGTGTTTACGCAAATAACAATAATGATAGAAAGTTGTTGTAATAGAATCTGTAAATGACCACATGAATAACATAGATTTTATTTTAAAAACATGTAAACTATTTATTTGCATATGGGCCATATAAATATTTTCTTTGTACGTAGATGGCAAGTGATTGATTAGTGCACGATATGAATAACATTATTGAAGGAATACCGTTGTAAGATGTGAATGATCGTAGCACAATGTAAATAACATTAATGACGTTGTTTCAAAAGAATGTTTTGAACAGGTCAATGATATATTAAAACATAAATGAAATGTAAGTACATATTTTCTCCATACCTATACCTATGAAACTTGTATAGAGAATTTGGAAAGTACATGTGAAAATATTTTAATTGTTGTAGGGGAATGTGAAAATTGTTTTAAAGTACCATGTTATATGACGTTGTAGGTAAAGTTTTCCTTATATATGGGGTATAAAGAGAAAACTGGCATAGTATCATCATGGAGTCGTTTCACAGGTACAGAGAGAAATCGAGCTTTGCAAGAAAGTAGACTGGGATTCTTCGTTTGAGTTTGTTGAATCCCCCAAGAAAAAGTTTAAACCCAAACGAGAATCTATAGACTTGTTTACCGAGGAGGGATCCTTTTTTTCGGCTTCTCCAGATTTTATTATAAAAAGAGAAATTATAGATTTGAGACAGGATCCAATACTAATTACTACATCACGAGCTGGATCAAAAACAGCTTCACCAGTGCCAGGACCGTCTTTAGCAGTTGCAGCAGCAGCAGGAACAAAAGTTTCAGGTTCCAGTGATAAAGTGGAGCCTAGTTGAAGAAGAAAAAGACAAGCAATTCCCGAGTTATTTAATGACGAAAGGAAGAAGAAATTTGTAAATTATTCGATGAGATAGATGATTGCAAAACGGACAAAACATCATCAAGTGTTTCACCTTTGGATTTTTTAACTTCTTCGCAATAGTTCCCAATGGATTTGCGTGTGCAATCGAAACAGTGCCAGTGTGGTAGTAACTTTCCGAGTGAAAATTGTGTTGAAGACAGTATTTTAAAGTGGGAATCAAAGAGTGTTTTACTTTGCCAATGGTGTAGCAAAAATTATTTCAATCAATTTGGCCATAGGTGTCTCTTCCAAAGAAACTAACATTAGAGGCAGAAGCCTGGAAGATTATGGCCAGTAAAAATGCGAGAGACGTGTATAACGTTTATGTGAGATCACATCTTAATAGTAAAATAAATAAACAACTGTTTGTGAAAACATATAACAACATACTAAAAACAGAATGTATTGAAATATTAGTGAACATTTTACTAGAAAAAGACAGAAACGATGGATTGTGATTTCTTTTTTGTATATAACATTATCTGTATATATTTTTCTATAGTTGTGTGTATATATTATTATGTTTGTATATTTGTATATATTATTTTTCTAGTTGTGTGTGTATTATTATTTGTATATATATATTATACTTTTTGTATCTTTTACTTATATATTATTTTTATATTCAAATAAATATATACAGAAAATTCATTTTCTTGATTTTTATTTAATAAAAAACTTTTCCTAAATAAAAGGTATCATTGGTATTTTACAAGGTGAAACTTATCATATATAAGTTTATTTTAAACTCTTAAACTTATGGTACACGGTTTTATTTTATACGCTTAAACTTATGCTACACGATTTTATTTTTTCCTCTAAGTTTGATATTTGATGAGTGCTTTTTATTTTTCTTGAAAATTTTTACTGTTACTTTGAAGTATTTAAAAAGTTTGATGGGCATTTTTACTTTCTTGAAATTTTACATTAAATTATTTAAAAGTTTACAGTATACATTTGGCAACTGGTTTATTTTTTAATTTAAACTATTTTTTGCAAGTTCACAGTAAGTATTCTTAGGGCCTTACGCAGTAATTATTTAAAAGTAGAGAACTATGTTGGTGTAAGAGTATTATTGTAAATAATACGAATTATTTGTACGTTTGCACCGTAGGTGTTCTTAGGAGTTTACGTACCAATTATTTAACAAGGAGTGTCCGTAGGCAGCCAGCGAATGAAATAATCACACTCGAGTTTTGAGAGCTTCTACTTGAATTTTAATATTCTAGCAACTATGTTACTATGAGTTTGCACAACAAATGAACGATTAAATGTCAAAATCGAACATTGTTCATCGAGTACATTTTTTACGAGAGAATAAAATATTCACAACCAAAAACTAACACCTACTTTCCATTAGGAAAAGAGAATATAAAAGACAGAAACTGATCTAATAATTAATTTTAAAAGCTCCGTAATGTTATAGTATGGATTTTATTTTATATAGTTTCCTTATAAAATGCAGAAAGATACTTTCACGTTATAAAATGCAGAAAGTGTTTTTACATAATTGAATCATAAAATGCTGAAAGTTATTTTTTACATGCATGCAATACAAAATGCAGAAACTTATTTTTTTACATAGGTGAATCATAAAATGCAGAAAGTTATTCTTCATATGCATGCAATATAAAATGCAGAAAGTTATTTCATATTAAAAAATGCAGAAACTTATTTTTTACACACGTGAATCATAAAATGCAGAAAGTTGTTTTTCACGTTATAAAAATGCAGAAGGTATATCTACACACGCGAATGATAAAATGCAGAAACTTATTTTTCATATAAGTTTTTTTACATGCGCGCATTATAAAATGCGATTTTTTCATATTATAAAATAAAAAAGGTTTTTCACATACATGCATTATAAAATGCAGAATGTTTTTTTCGCATAATTGCATTATAAAATGCAAAAACTTATTTTTATATATATATATAAAATTCAGTTATTTTTCATATACACATGTTAAAGTTTTTAATTGCAAGAAATCTTTTTTTAAGTACGATCATGTAAAAGGTATTTACACAAGAAAAATTTTTAAAAACATGCATGTAACAAAATAATGAAAACAACTAATATAAAGTGATAAAAAATTATTTACAACTTTCAATATGATATATTTTACATACAAAAACAATTGTGATTTTAAAATGTTAATATTCCTTGAAATAGTGTTTAATATATTTAATATCTTTAATATTATCTGTACACTCATCTCCAAAATGATTGTCGCATATCTATAATTGTCTTCTTGTAATAATATAATTTCATAATGATTTTCCAGGGTACATCTAATACTGATACTATGTGTATAATCGAGAAATGTATATTTGTGGTAAATTTACTAGGAAAAGAATTATAAATACAAACATTAGAATGAGTAATACAAAATGTTGCTAAATGGACAAGAACGTTTTATTTTCGTTTCATTGTTCTTCTTTACTGCTCTTTTGGCATGAAATTTGCTACATACATGTCTTTGCCGATTATACACATACTAACATAAAAATAACGGCGAGTTCGTTTTCAAATTATATTCATAGAACAAATATTATAGACATACAACAATAATTTTGGACATGAGTTACAATTACATGTTGGTGAATTTAATACTGACAGTTTTTATCACTTGTTTTCGTTAATTTACGCACTTGGTTTTTATTATTTTGTAATTGATTAAAAGTTTTTTTCATTAGCATCATTTTACAAGTTTAAAAATGTATACTATATTTTAAATCTTTTTGTAAGATTAACTCTATAATTAACTGAATGATATATTTGTTTAACAATATGTTATATAATGCATATGTAAATGTCAATTCATCAATTTCAATATAACTATGCATTGGTACATATAAATCTTCAAAGGTTTGCACATTAACCATAGCAAGCAAGGCGTTATAGCATATCATATCATACTCTAATGTAACGCATTCATGTTCATCTAAAATACTACGATTTTCTAAACAACCGTAACACAAAAGTTTACACTGGTTTCCATCGTGCAATACACAGTAACACAAATTGTTCATTCACAGAAAAAGAAGTACACTGATATTCGCAATGGTCGTACAAATTTAGGGAAACACATTGATACTCACACTGAAGATTGTTAAAACACATACTTATCCTGTTCAACATACGCTTCTCTTAAATCAGATATATGATAATAATTAAATATAATCTCCGGATATGTATAGTTAACTTTGTTTATAAGATATGGAATAATATTTGCATCTATATATTTCACATACATTGTTAGATATTGTTTCAATATTTCTTCACGTGTTGATTTCTTAAATAGGAAATTATACACAATAGTATTTAATTCTTTATCACTTTCATTTATACATTTATCTTTGTCACTACGAATTGCACAACTTTCACAAAGTAATGGTTCAGAAATATTACACTTTTCTAGCAACTGTTTTACACAAACTTCACTTACCTCATTAGGAGTACAATCACACTTCACATCGTTGAATATCAGAAGTCATTAGAAATTGTATTTTGATCTACTATTTCCTCTTCAAAGGGTATTTCATTCGGATATCAGAAATTTTGTCTATACACAGCATCACGTATTATATCTTGTGTGGGATATATAATCTTATATGCTTCAGCTTCTTCAGGAATGTCGGGATCACTTGGATGTACAAGAATTATTTTCTTTTGTTTTTCAAGTCCAAAACGTTTTTCACGTGGTGAAATATACTTAGAATTTAGACATTTACTTTGTTATAAGGAAAAATTGGTTTGAATTTCACCTTTCCTTTTCTTATTATGAGAATAAAAATTGTTCTTACATGTTTAGCATTTTGCAAATCTTTATTTTTCGCTTTGCACCCGCTGAAACAGCTAGCGTTTGATTGTACATCTTAACACCTTATCACTCACTTTATTTGTGCTAGTACAAGTACACGCATGCGCAGAATTTTTAGTGCAAGTCAGGGGCTGCGCGAAAACAAATGCGCAGAAAATAAGTATGAACATGTTAAAAGTTTTCCATTGCAATATTTGTTTACGTATTGAATTACATTCCACGTATTTTAAATAAGAAATTTAAACTAGAATAACATTACTTTTATTTTTTATTCTGCTTCAATATAATAATTTAAGAATAACATTAATTATATATATGATCATATGAAGATATACTGTGAGAAAATAGATTTTTATTCATACAAATGTAATTGGGTGACAATTCAGTATTTGTGTGTTACAGCATTATGTCTATGAGTAATGTTTCATAATACAATATATACACACAAAGTAAAGAAATATCAAAGGAATAATTCTGACATATAGATGTAACAGTAGACATATACGTGTTATGTTGTGGATGAATGTAATGTTAGCAATTGCAAACATTGTAAAACCATCACTAAAACTTACTGTATGCTCATGTTTTACCGCACTCCCACAACAAACGTTATAATAATAAACCACGTTATCAGGGAAAACGAAAATGTCAGATTGGATTTCGAACTACATGGTTTTGAGGTTAGTCATTTAAATAGTCTTTTCCATGGTTACATGAATTCTTTCTTCAAATGAAGCAGGAATCTTCTGGATTTCCTGCGTGGTGCAAAACTAAAGAAGACAATGAAAAGTACATTAAAGAGCATCATGCGTATGAAGGCATACAACTAAATCAAGACAATATCGGAACGAACCCAGGCATGAGGTATATTACAAAAAAAATATTCCACAATTCATTGTACGATCACACAACGATCAGACTTACTGCAGACAAAATTTTGACTTACTTACTGTTAACGCAATACGACATGCAAACAGTCGTCCACCTTTGGAGAGCAACATTTGATTGTCACATACAAGGGCATCGAGAAGGAAAATAAGGCATTAAAGTTTGAAAGGAAATGGTAAAGACATTGGTAGTGCTAAAGCTTTATGAACTATTGACAACAGTTGGACTTAATGCAATATTACAAGGACAATATTATATTTGTGCAAAGCGCAACTTACAATTGGGTTTTAACTTAGGAGAACTAACTAACTATTCAAGTCCAAGTCGGGTGACATGTTATCGTTTCATTACAAGAATACAATTTCGTTATTACAATTGTTACTCATGGAATCGGTCAAACAACCTGATGAACTTATTGATTTGGATGTTTTTCCTAGCCTACTGTACTATATACGGACAAGAATAGTTGAAAATTACCATTCCAAGGGAATGTGTAGCCAACGAAAAATATCATTTATTGATCGAACTATAGACACATTTTAAACGTGGACAGGGTATTATTATTAGTTTAGCAGAATGTGTATTAGTGTTTGATATCACTGATCGTTATCATGAAATTGGTAAGATTGGAAAGATAAAGAAGTAGATTTGTAAAAACACTTCAATCAATTGATATTGCTAGGTAAAACCTATGAACTTAACAAGATCAGGACATATCACATACAACGTATGGTACCATAGTTTGAAATACTAAAAACTACATTTCGTAATTATACGCACTTTGTGCTAAAGGGAAAAGAAATAAGTATTAAGTGCTCAACTGAAAATGAAATTAAAAAACTAATCCTATATCCAAGCACTATTTGATTTTGTAATATGATATTCGTTCAAAGACATTGAAGAGAACACTGTTGTAGGAATAACAATTGAGAGCTCAGCTTCATGACTGAACAACCCTCTGTATGTCTCACGGAAAGGCAAATCGGAATTGAACTCGGAACTCCTCTTCACCGTGATAGAGAACAGCTTCAATTCCAATGAGGATTATTTATTTGGAGGTAGTGTAACTTTTAAGGCGCACAGTGTGTAAATCCAAAAGGGAAGAGGTAAGAATCGAACCCGTGGATCAGCCAAGTATGAAAATTATACCACTCTTTTGGAAAAGTGAGTCATCCCAATGGAAAAAATATCTATTGTCTTCCAAAGGTTATCATCCTCGGGAAGGCTAGGGCCAATAAGAAATATGAACAAGTATACAACTTGAAAAATCAACCTGAGCGACTATTAAAGCAGGCCAAGGATTTGTGTGATTATGCTGATGTTACAATTGAGCATCAAAATGGCTGCACTATTGCTGATGCAAAAAACATCCAAAACTAACCCTGAATACCAGATCGTCATCTATGAGAAGAACAAAATGACTCGAGAGTATAATATAATATATCCAGGAATTAAAATATGGCAAACAAATTTACATCTTGTATGAGGACAACCATTACCAATTGATAACTAGTGCCCGTAAACTTTTGGGAACCGATGGCTTTTGTGATCATTCCTTGCAGGAGAACAATAAATCTGCGATTTATTATTATTTTTTAATGAAGATATTACTATCACTTATTTAGTAAAATTTTTCATACATTCTTACATTATGAAACTTTTAAGAGTTCCCAACATCCCCTAAAGATTTATAAACACTTCTTTGCTATAATAATAATTGTAACAAAGGAGTACCTTCCAATATTTTAAATTGGTTTGTACAGTTTTTAATTTTGTAATGGCGCTAATCAATTCTTCTGTAACATTTACCACTTCCTTCGCCTCATTATCAGAAGAAATGTTTAGTATTATTGCACTGCACTGAACTACACAGTAACTAATTTGAAGTTTCTTAGACAATTGCTACAGTAAGATTAATTTGTTATCAGTTTTTTTACGCTCACAGAAAAAAATCAAGTCATACCAATCCTTTTTAAGTTTGGATGTGTAATACACCCAACGAACATCGACAAGATCATTCAATGAAACACAGTTCTATCAATTGCTAGCATTTTTTTTCAATCACGAACACAACTCATAATTTTTAATCACACTGGTTTCTATTCACAAACAATGTTCACAACTTAAAATCTTTCTGCAAGAATATTTCTATCAAATGTTTAACAAATGTATCATTATGAACTGCTTCACAAAGTACGATCATACATCTCCTGAAACTGATGCAGAACTTCACCTTGTATGCCGATATTCATAATAATGCTTATCATATTTGTCTTGAATATATTTTTATCTAACAGAATCCAGTCATGGTTTATTCTGTCCACTTGTACATCCACTGCAAAGAAGCAAGCTTCTTCTTTTAGATTCCCACATTTGAAACGTGTTTATTAGACATTGCATGGTTATGTGAATGTTATTGCAGTAACAGATGCACACATCTTCACTACTATTTTCATTAGACATTTTGATTTCTAATCTTTAGTAACCACAAAAAGAAGTAGAATATTCCTCTATTCAAACACTATTTGAAAATATTGACTTTTTATGTATATATGTATGTAAAACAGTACGAAGAGAGAGATGAAATACACAGTCAAACATAGATTTATCCTTTCTTATATATATTTATATAGTGGTATTTATATAGTTTTAGTGATCTCATTGTAGAATTTTTACCAGATATATTATTGTTTTATTTGGAACGCCAACTAAAACGGGTTTAAACAAGCATAGTATGGTAAATGAAAAAAACATTTGACCCTGAAACTCCCAGTTTTTATTTTGTATTACCAATAGGCTACATTCTTTCATGATTATGGAGTATACTTGTACCTTATGTTTAGATTAAGATTAGTTTTCTAAGTTCAATGCAACATCTTTGCTACAGAAAACTCACATTTTCGCTTTCACAGATTCCAAAACTGTTCACTGTATTCACCTAATTATTTTTTCAATGTATATGTTCTCACAGGTTGAATTCACATTACATGCTGAACCAGTAATATTATATTTTAATTTGTTTTCGTTTTGATAAAGAGTATCCCACATATAGTGTAGTATAAAACGTTTGAAAGTTAAAGGAGAGGCCTTTTCTAATTCTTGCCTACTAGATTCTCCTATACTTAGGTCTTTGCATTTGTCATTTTCTAACTTTGATCATCCTAAGCTGCACCCATTCATCATTTTCTTACTTTTGACCATACTTAGGTCTCTCTAATGCTGAGTTTCATACTTTGAGCACGCTCATGCCATCCTAATAGTCATTTTCTACCTTGAGCATCTTACATTTAAGCCTTAGCGGTTCACTTCCTTTTCTCTCTGCTTTTGGCATTGCTTGCAAATCAATATATATCCACACACTATTTCCTTCGTAAAATTCAGCAGAGTCGTCCCCAAGGGACAGTAGCTGTTCTACTATCGCAGAAAAGTATGTATACAAATAACCACAACGAACAATGTCTGAAAATAATACTGTTTAAACGCAATAGGCAAGATCAGATGGTAACAACAACACGTTTAAGGGTTAAGGACCACGACAATGTTTGTTGGCATTACATGCTGTAGGTTGAAAATATATTTTGCAGTTGATGCCCAAACTAACTATTTTGCCTTTGTTGCAAATACATGCAAATTTTCATGTACACTCGATAAATCTCCGAATGCTAATATTGATCACAGCACAGTACACTTTTTATTGAATGATAGATACTGAGACCTTCATAGCTATCATGTCCTTAGATGTTAAAACTCAAAGAAAGAAAAATCTAATTCCTAACAATATTTTAGTAAACTGTGCAAATTACAAAATTTCCAACATCGCCCTCCCCCTACTTCCTACTGAAGAATAATTGTTTCATGAAATTGACATTTATTATTACGGGTAAAGTGTGGTATATCTCCTACTTATCTGATTTCTCGAACATATATGTCAGCGTTTCCCAACCGGTGTGCCGCGAATGGGAAGTTGGTGTGCCGCGAGGAAATCCAAACAAAATTATTAATTCTGTGGCAACCAAATTGGAAGACATGAAAAAATGTATATTTGTATTTCACCTTATTATTAACCGCTACATTGAAAAAAAATACTGTAATTGTAATATATTATTGTATATACATTAATTACTGTGTGAAGGACCTGCGCATTCTGTCCTGCAGTCAGAAGAATTAAATGTCCAGGAAGAAAGTGCATTGTTTGATGTGAGGAATGACAGAGGTTTGAAGCTCCAGCACTCACAGCAAGACATGGCATCATTCTGGATTTCTCTCCGAAAAGAATCTCGAGCTATCTCTACAAAGTCTGTGAAAGTTCTCATTCCCTTTTAAACACCCTGCTTAACTGAAGCAGGATTTTCTGCAATGAACACAACCAAGTGTAAGAACAGGTCACAACTATTAACTCCGGGACACGATATATGAGGATTTGTTTATCAACTACCCGTCCACAATTGACGGATAGTTGCACATTAATTTTGCTCCGTGCACCAACTTGTCTTACTTATTTTTGAAAATTTGTAGTTTTCATATATAATTATTAAACAATTGTAACCTTCAATTGACATTATTGAAAAATTGTTACATTACTAATATTATTGAACAATTCTAACCTTCATATATTAATATATTCAGATGTTTCACTGCATCATTTTCAATGAAAAATAATATTTTAATCTCTTATACAGGGTGCGGCACGTAAATTGAACACATAAAATGAAATGTAATGTATTGAATATGATTAACTACAACACATAAATGAAATGTAATGTATTGAATATGACTACTCACCTTCACAGCAGCCTTCACTGCAGGTGCTGAAAGTGTCCTCCGCCCACTTCAACACACATGTGAGCACGATTGAGGAGATTCATATATATACCCTTGTCAGTTCTTGTGTTGTAATGCTATTGGTGACATCCTGGATCCTGGTCTTGAGTTCTTCAATTGTGTGTGGATTTGTTTCGTATACTCTTCCCTTTAACAGTACCCATAAGTAAGTCACACGTGGACAAGTCTGGTGACCGAGGAGGCCACAAGCCTTTGCTGATTGTCCTCTCTGGTGTAAACATCTCATGCACAAAAGACAATGATGCAGCTGATGTGTGGCATGTTTCACCGTCCTGCTGAAAGTAACATAACTGACGCTCCTCTTCGGTCAAGTGTGTATAAAACTCCTCCAGGATTCCCATATACACGTCACTGTTCACTGTCGTCTCAAAGAATATGGGCCCAATAACGCGTGTGGCGGAAATGGCACACCAAACACCAATCTTCTCATCATGCAAGGGTACCTGGTGGATTGCGTGTGGATTTTCTGTCGACCAATACCGGTTGTTTTGGGAATTTACGTACCCAGACAGGTGGAACCACGCCATGATGAGCATTAGTGGATCCAAGAAACCACTGGCAACATTGCTCAACAGCCATGAACAGAAATGCACCCTCTTCTGCAGGTCAGGCTCCTTCAGTTCTTGCACAACACTTATCCGGTACGGTTTTAACTTCAGTCCCCTTAAAACACATCTGCAACTTCTCTCACTAGCATGAACCTGTTGACTCAATCTCCTGGTTGCATCTTTAATTCAGGTGTGCAGACAGTTGGTCGTCTGTTCCTGGGAGCATTTTGAACCGATCCTGTACGCCGCCATTTTTCAATCAATTCCTGAATGGTGCTTTTTGCTGGCACAGAACGTCCTGGAAATTTCTCCCGAAACAAATTCTTTGTTTTCACAAAAGATCCAGTGAGAATGAACCCTTCAACAATGGCATCACGTTCGGGTATCGAATACGGCATTATCACACACTGACACTCACCCGGCTTAACACACAACAAGACCTTTTTCTCAACTGGTTTCGACAAGTTTCACTGGCTGCGGCTGCACGTGACTGCTGCAGGTCACGTAAGTCGACCCGACCGCGACACGCCATCTCTTGGTAGGAAGGTAGATTATTTAAGTGTTGCAAAAACACAATATACCAGAATATTACGACGGGCCGGTTTTACGTGCCGCACCCTGTATAATAAATTCTGAAACCTTCATATATTATTTAAAAATTGTAACGTATATTAACCATGTTAATAAATTTTTGAATTATATTTGAAGCATATTTGAATTATAAGTTTCATGCTGTGTTACTTTACTGTACATATTTAATGTTGTGAAAAAGTATTTGTTATTATTATGACCATTATTGCTTCTTTATTATTGCAGACTATTTGGTAACTAAATGTTAAAATATCATTCAATCCTTTCGACGAAGCAAACATGCATACAATTTACCTACATTTGTATCTTCAAAGTACGAGATTTGTTTGTTCGTTCGTTATTTAGTGATCTTCGTTTTTAGTGAAAGGTTTATATTGTTTTCGAAAAAGTGTTTTTTTTTAAATATGAGTCCTATATTTCATTCAATGTTTTCTATCTTTAAATTAGAATGAAAAATAAGCATAATGATTTACCATACGGAACAAAATAGTGATCGAGCTTTCTTTTTCTGAGAAGATCAATAATTACAAAAAATACGACGGTATTTTATATTTAGAACTAATAATAATATTAATATCATCTATGAGTGTGCCGCGACAAATCAAGTTCCACCCGTAGTGTGCCGCAAGTTGAAAAAGGTTGGGAAACGCTGATATATGTTGTACATTCAAAGAACAAGTACTTATTCAAATATCTTTATATGTATATGTAATAGGTTACACATCTCTGATGTGATGGTTTCTGATTCGATCCCCAACACTCTGTCTTCCTTTATTTCATTTATTCATTTATCCACTTGTCTTAAGAGGAGTTCTTCATACTTGTTAGAAACAAATATTTCAGTTCAAGTATACTTTCTGAGTTTACGTTCTTGAGAGTATTCATCTTGTTGGTATTCAATAGCTTTAGCTATATGACGTACAATGTATTTCACGTGTAACTTTTGGAGTGCTTACTTATCATTTATTTAATGTTCAAAACAGAAAAGATCCTAATAGTTTTCCAAAGAATTGTTCACAAATCTACCAGCACGTCAGCCATAGCTTAATATTCCTTTGAGGAATTCAATTCATATATTTTATTTTCCGTATTATTTTTAGGGTTCGTATGCATAGCATACTCCTTGTTAAAATTGTTTTCAATGCTAAAAATTACAGTGAGAACTACCAAATAGTTGTAGAGAAAGATAGGGACATGTTTCGCAAAAACCATGGACTTTACTGAATTCAAACTTTTTGCAAAGTGCAATGGCTCAGTGATAAAGTGTACATCTCTTGTGCATCTTGTTTTGATTGGCATTTATATGTCAGCATTATCCATCTCTTTTACCTTAAAGAACATAAGCACTTGGACGTTAAACTGAATGAGCAATGTAAGTTAACTGGTAGAGTATTCACGATAATTCCAAAACACCATCAAAGTTCCTCCGTAGCTAAGCGGTTAGCGTATGTGCTTTTAGCATAAGAAACCCATGCCAGTTTCTGGCAAAAGCTTAGATTCCACTTTTAGGTCCACGTCTCACATAGCCTACCTGCTAAAAGTACAAAAATAAAGTCAAGCTTTTTAAAAACAAAATTAAGCTATTAGCGCTCGGGTCCTTAGTATGGAAACACAATTCCAACCGTGGTTAATCTGAAGGTCCACGTCTCATACAACCTCACTTCTAAAAGTAATAATAATAATAATAGTTTCTTTCTTCCCTCTTTAATGTCAGGTGTGCCTATGAGACGAGACGAGATAAAACAAGAGTTACATAATGGTTAAGCGGTTAACGCATACACCTTTGGCATCTAATTTTTATTTGTACGAAACATTTTCTAATGTCACTTTCCATTTTTTAACAAGGAGTATTATTGTAAATAATACGTGAGAGAACAAATAAGTTAACAACGAGTAATTTTAAAATTACAAGTCAAATAAGAAGGTTCAATTCCCGGTGGAAGCTCATAGGATTCAGATCTTCACTTTGTCTCTTTCGTTTTGAGAAAAAAACTTCTAAGTCTAACAGTTTACTGTGTAAGGACTACAAAAAATAGCCTTGATGATGAACAGGACGCTAAACTCCAAACAGCACACTCCAAACTTATTCACTCTTTTTAGGCATTTTGAGTACTTGACGTGAACCGAAGTTTTTGTTGTCTTGGTTAATTTTTTCATGTTTTTTTTTTATATTCATGTTAATATTATGTAATTATACAAATGGAAAAAGGAGAGTTTGTATTGAATCAAGGACCTCACGTACTTTAGATACGTGTTCTACTTCTTTCTTTTAAAAAATCTTCCTGTTTCTTTTTTTACTCTTTGTCAACTGTTCAGGACTAACGGAGATGACAGCGAAATGAATACAAAAATATCGAGGACAATTAAAATTCCAAAGGCTTACCGGGAATCGAACACGCGACCACATATGCCAAAGCCATTGAGCGACTGCTGTACGTTACAAATTGCTACTACAGGTACAGACATACATAATGCATTCAGTGCAACACTTAATAGCGATAAAGATATCTGCTTTAGTATTTTTAAAATTGTATATAATATTTATTTAGTGTTTTAACATTTCTTAATTTTACGTCTTCGACTGTCTTCAATGAGAAAGAAGGCGGTGAGAATGGAACGGCACTGATTAAAGGGGCTCACTCGAAATCGCATGACCTCAGACTCACTATCCTGATGAGTTTGTGCCCACTAATCTCAATGAAGCTCACCCTAATTCATACTCGCTTTAGCTCGGGCTCACTGCCTTCAATAAGGTAGCCTTCACACTAGGATGCTGTGATCCGCCCGCGTGAGCTGCAGCTGCTAGCTTTACATTGTCTTAAATGTACGCCTTCACACGTGCGCTTCGGTGCAAGTGAGCCGTGGCTCTGAGCTGGCTGTCTTATGAAAGCCCTTCACACGTGAGTAGCTCACAAGATCCTAGTGTAAAGGCAACCTAAGGCTTACAATATTGTACCGATTCACTTCATCGTACTTACATTAGCCAAGGGTTCAGGCTCGCTGTCAATGGAGATCGTATTCGTACTCATTATTGGGGCTAGCACTAATGTTCACACGCATTGAACTTGAGACCTATTGAGCCCGATAACTTGGCTTGCAAGTTTAGATATCTTCAAAGCAGTATATTACCATCTCAAACTCATTGTATGTGTTTTTATCGTTATATAGCTACGAGTCAAAATGTAGTATTTTCCAACTATTATCAGTATTTTCCAACTGCCTCAGATATTTCTGCAAAAAATACATTAACCTATTTTCAAAATGTTCGCCAAGAATAACTCATAAATACGTCTTATTGGAGCACTGGTTTGAAAATTAGGAATATCTGGACAAATACAGACTATTGTTTAGAAATCTTTTCTGAAATGAGTTATTAATTTTTATTTAAAAAGTTATTTTCTATCCTTAGCGTTTTTTAGAGTGCTTTGTTTTATTTTTCACCTTTTCACTACTCCAGTAGTATACATATCATCTGTCATTACAAAAAAAAAAAAAAAAGAAAAAGAAAAAGAAAGAAAGGATGCAATTTTTCTGCAAGTTAGCATCAACTGCTCCTTGTAGCAAAGAGAGGTACGATAAAATCAGCTCACACAACGTTAAGAGTCACTTGATTGACCTTATTAAAACTTTTAAAGCTATAAATCTTAGTAAGTAACAAAATATATTGGGCCTTATGCAGTCATTCTGACGCGTCATTAGTACCATACTAAACAGTTCGACTAACATATGTTTCCTGCAGTAGTGAGGCCTTTAGTATGACCCTAATCATACGTCAAAACGACTGCATAAGGCCTATTATCTTTATTGTTGCAGTTTACGTAATATGTAAGTAAAGGCAAGAAAACCAGGAAAACTGTTACATGCTTATAGTTCTACATAAAAAGAAAAAGAAAAATTATTACGATGCTAGAACTTCACAGCAGGATTGTATTAGATGAGTGTGTGGGCTAGTGGTTTACTTCTAACCCTTTCCGGATCCTGGCTTTTTGAGCTATTTTTTAGACTTTCAGTCAAGCAGCTACTGTATCGTCACTATTTATCCTAGGATCATGGTTCATACCTCATTCTCTTCAGAATAGAGCTGGCTTTCAAATGGTACCACTTGCATGCTCATACTATATACCAGAAGCGGGAAAAATGTCAATCTGAAAGTTTTGGAGGGAATTTTTTTTCTCGAACTTTGGCCCCCCTGGACCCCCTGTGTGAACGTAGCCATCTTAAAATATCTGAGAAATAGTACTTGGTATACTGAACGTGTGTGCCAAATTTCAAGTTTCTATCTTGAATAGTAAGGGAGGGAGAAATTTTATCAAAATTTCCCACAATGCCCCAAATTACCACAAAACACTATGACCTCAGGGAAAAAAATTCCTGACACATCCCTAATTACCCTAGGGTCATGTGTCGTCCATATTCTCTTCTGAATAGAACTGTCTTTCAGGCGGTACCATTCACATGTCTCCATCATGTAACTAAGGCGGGAAATTGCAGAAAAAGGGATTTTTTGGTCTAAAAATCCCTTTTTTCAACTTTTAGCCCCTCTGGACCCCAGTGTTTTAACGCAGAAATCTGAAAAAAAATCCGTTAAATACCACTCGGTGGACTGAATGTTTGTGCACAATTTCAATCTTCTAGGTGCAAAAATAGACCCGCCAGAAAAAAAATTCAGAAATTTACCCATGTTACCCTATACAGAAGTATATTTTGAAAAAAAATTCACTGAGACGTCCCTAATTACCCCAGAATAATAATTCGACCGTCATTCTCTTCTGAATGGAACTGCCTTTCAGACGGTATGACTCACGTGGCTCCATCATGTATGTGAGGCGGGAAAATCCTGAAAAACGGGATTTTTTGTCTAAAAATCCCTTTTTTCAGTTTTCCCCCTCTGGACCCCCTCTGTCTTAATCCAGAGATCTGAAAAAATCTGATAAATACTACTAGGTAGGCTGAATGTTTGTGCACAATTTCAATCTGCTAGGTGCAAAAGTAAGCCCGCCAAAAAATATACCCACCATGTCCCATTTTTCCCTATATAGAAATATATTTTTCAAAAAATCCCTGAGACGTCCCTAATTACCCTAGGACAATGATTCGACCGTCATTCTCTTCAGAATGGAACTGCCTTTCAGACGGTATGACTCACGTGTCTCCATCATGTATGTGAGGCGGGAAAATCCTGAAAACGGGATTTTTTGGTCTAAAAATCCCTTTTTTCAGTTTTTTCCCCCTCTGGACCCCCTCTGTTTTAATGCAGAGATCTGAAAAAAATCTGATAAATACTACTAGGTAGGCTGAATATTTGTGCACAATTTCAATCTGCTAGGTGCAAAAGTAAGCCCGCCAAAAAAACATACCCACCATGTCCCATTTTTCCCTATATAGAAATATATTTTCCAAAAAATCCCTGAGACGTCCCTAATTACCCTAGGACAATGATTCGACCGTCATTCTCTTCAGAATGGAACTGCCTTTCAGACGTATGACTCAAGTGTCTGAAATGAATCGGGAAAATGACGAAAATGTGAAGCGGGAAAATGACGAAAAATGGGATTTTGTGGGTAAAAATATCCCTTTTTGACCCCTTTGCCCCTCTGGTTCCCCCTGTTTTAGCACTGACATCGGAACAAAAAATCTGGTAAATGCTACTCGGTGGACTGAATGTTTGTGCAAAATTTCAATCTTCTACGTAGAAAAATAAGCTTGCCAAAAAATATTGAACATACGCTTAGAAAATGAGAAAATAAATTTTTGACTTATGACGTCATCACCCCCTATGTCTGGACGCAGGACGGTCTGAAATCATACGTAATGTCTTCTACAAGGCCTCTGGACTTGGAAAAAAAACAGACGAAAAAGCTCAAATAAAAGAGAAATTACGCAATGCACGATGAAAAATGCGTATGGTACAAATTGTACCATAGGATCGGGAGTCGTAATGTCTTCGTTAAGGTTAGATATTACATTTCAATTTTCGTGGAAGGAAAAATCGTAAGAAGTTGTATTACGCTTTTAGATTTTTTGCCATGATAAGGAAACAATTATAATACAACTAAAAAGAAAGTTCTTTTTGCTTCGATTTTCGATAGATTTTGCTTTTTATTTTAACAAAACTATTATATGGCTTCTTCCAATCTTCCAAAATAACCCTATTGTTTGAAGTTGCATGGAGTCCACCAAGAACAAGAGAGTAATGGGGGATAAAATTGTCTCCATGTTGCAAGTTTTCACATTATGTATATCTAATTTCGATAAATTAAATATATAGGGCGGTATTCAGAGAGAATTCGTTAATTGAGGATTAATCACAAACTAGTTAGTGAGCATACTAGGTCTTTACTAAGAAAGGTGCACTTTTTGGTATTCAGAGTATACTTTGAGTACAACTAAAAGGATGATTTGGGTATGATTAACTTATATAACCCCAATGCATCGGGTCAGAAAAATAAATGTGGCAACTATCGAAAAGTAGATCAGCGCATGTGTAGTCTGTAAAAATGAAAATGCATGAAATACGAAATACGAAATGTTGTGTCGCTCGCTAAACCATAGGTAAAAGATTAGCCTGTGCTCTAGATTAATCACATGTGATTAACTTCGTCAAATACTACGTCCTAATCAGAGACTCTGAATACAATTTTGATAACCATCCGTTAGTCAAACCGTAGTATGGCGTTAATCCGACGTCAAAACGACTCTGCATAAGGCCCATAATGTTTAACGTCCAACGGCTGTGCTCTTTACACTTAAAAGAAGTGGATGATCAATAAAAATGAATAATTGTGAACATATATATATTTTTCGGTTCTCTCTCCAGGAATTGAATCCGAGTCGGCGTACACCAAATACTCACACACTAACCACTAGGCTTGCGTCAAAAGCTGATTTCGATAAATAGTAGTGTAGCTATACTTTTTTAAAATGATATTACAATTATCGCCATTGATTATGATTGAAATCTCTCAAGAATAAGCTAGTAAAAGAGGGTAAATTCTAATAGGTAAATCTCCAAGTTTCCTTAATTAAATAAAGAAAATAATTATAATTTTTGGTTAACTTTCCCAAAAATGATTCGATTTTGATGCAATGTGGCGTATATTTCTTCTCAATGACCCCTCTGAGTAAGGTTAAGGTCTGTCAATAAGATAAGAGTGAGTCTCCAAATCACAATATAATATATGTGATTTTATACTAATATGACGTGTACTTTATTTTAAGCTTTCCATTGATTCCTCTGGATGCAGTTAAAATTAGTAAACAATAAAGGGATAGATTCTCCATAACAGCTATAAACTGTGCCATGATAATTTTCATAATCAACCAGTTGAAAACGAACGAACTTAAAAAAATATATATATATTTTTCTCGAAATTTATATGAAATTGTACTTTAAATTTATTGTATATGAAATTGTATAATTATTGAGTCAATAATTAATGACGCAATAATTATTGGGTCAATAACTAATGACGTAATAATTATTCAATCAATAACTAATGACGCAACAATTATTGAATCAATAACTAATGACGCAACAATTATTGAATCAATAACTAATGACGCAACAATTATTGAATCAATAACTGATGACGCAATAATAATTATTGAATCAATAACTAATGACGCAATAATTATTGAATCAATAACTAATGACGCAATAATTATTGAATCAATAACTAATGACGTAATAATTATTGAATCAATAATTAATGACGCAATAATTATTGAATCAATTACTAATGACGAATTTATTATTATTGGATCAATAAGTAATGACGTAATAATTATTGAATCAATAACTAATGACGCAACAATTATTGAATCAATAACTAATGACGCAACAATTATTGAATCAATAACTAATGACGCAACAATTATTGAATCAATAGCTAATGACGAAGTAATTATTGAATCAATAACTAATGACGCAATAATTATTGAATCAACAACTGGTATTGGTATTGATCAACACCGATATCATCTCTCTATGATTTACGGTTCCCGAAATATGGTTCCTTGTGTATCCCGAAATCGTAAGTTTTTGGCCAATTTCTCGGGAACGGTAAGAGTGACGCGAAAAATTCCATCACTTCTTTCAGATAGTTTTTGATGCTCTATCGAATGGAGGACTCAACATTGAAAAATTCTCAAATAACAGACACACACAGACATGGAGAATTCACTAACGAACTTTTTTTTTTTTTTTGAATTTGTCATACATGTTTCTGAGGAATTCTAGTCACCCCTTATGCTTGGGTTTCGAATCAGTCAAGGATAAAGAAACGAAGAATTAGGATTTAGATTTCTGGGCTTTCGACATCTAAGGTCATTTATCCCGTCACGTTTGAGGGATGACGTCCCTCGGCGAGCACACTATTCGGAGAAAGAGATGGAAGAAAGGATTGAGGAAGGAAGGAAGCGGCCTGGGACCTATAAGTTAGGTACCACCCCGGCATTTGCCTGGTGTGAATGAGGAAAACCCCATTCAAGGTGGCTGGCCTGAAAAAGCTGTTACCCTTTTCCGACCAAGTGCCCCCACCGGGAATCGAACCCGAGACCGCTCGCACTGAAGGCGAGAGTGTTAGCGACTACGCTACGCGAGGCCACGATAAAGAAACGAACTTAACACCCTATTCATGATTTAGAAAATATTTCTTCTCACGATAGCTTTCGGAAAAAAATTTAAAAAAAAAAAAGATTTTGATAGAATATAGTGTATGAGGTTTCCCCACAATCTGCTACTTGGGGACGAAATCTGTTAGTAATAATAGAGGCATGTAACTCTCCTGCGATCAAAGAAACTACGTTCCGGGAAAATCTCTAAAAGAGTCTCCGACTTTTATAAAATATGCTGAAATTGTTAAAGTATAAGGCAACGAAAATCTGTAATTCAACAAAAAGAAAACCTTTCTCATTCTTCTACAATACATAGAATCATTAGTTATAGTTGAATCGAGCGTAGCAAACTTCGTTTCGGTTTGTTCTCTTGCGAGGAATAAGGCTTAAAGTTGCAGCTTAATCAAGCCAAGATCGACTATTTCACTGAAAATTATCAAAAAGTAATATTTGTAGCACAAAGTGGCCCATCCATTATGGACGAATGGATGCTTAAAAGTACATACACGGTTAAAAGTACATTTTTTAAATTTTTTAAAACTATTTATTTTGTATTAGAAAAGGATAAGAGGCTCCAAACATATACCGCCTTATGCAGACTCGTTTTGATGTATTATTAGCGTCATTTTTAAAGGCCTGACTACTGCAGGAAACATGTTAGTCGAATTCTTTAGTATGGCCTTATCACGCGTCAGAACGACTCTGCATAAGGCTCATACAAACTACGTGAAATAAATTTAAGATTGTAGCAAACTATAATTGTTCTAAAGTAAAAAAAAAAAAAAAGTTTTAAAAATGAAAATTGATTTAAAAAAGGAGAGCAAAGCTCCCATATACTTAACAGAATGGACGCCATCTTGACCCCCCCCCCCCCAACAAACTTCTATCACTCGACCCAATTTGCATTTGTGTGTCTGTGTCCTCATTTGTTTTTCCCGTGGAAACTCTCGCATAATTTATCCGATTTTAATGAAGGTTGCTTTGTGGTTTTCCATTGCCTTTCGAAACATTAGTGTTCTTTTGATTTGATCTAATTACATCAAAAGTAAGACGGAAACAAGGGTAACATTATCCTCATGTTGCAAGCCTGAATATATACACGCAAATAATTTTCCAGTATAAACTAAGTGAAAATTATTGGATTAAAAAAGAAGAAAAACACACACAGTGTACTTTTCTTTTAGCCGTCTATACTATTCCCATTAGTTGCGGTAGGAATCGGAAAAGGAGATGCGTGGAAAAGATATCAGGTTCTCCCAATTAAATAACATAATAGGAAAATATTTTTCTCGTTAACTTTGACCAAAACGACTCAACTATGAGGTAATGTGGCATGTGTTTTCATTGAAGGTTATCAATCATTTTGATTGCATAGTGTTGAAATCAGCCCAGAATAGAAGTTTGAATTACCTCCACATATATATCGGGTGTTCTAAAAAAAAAAAAAAAATAGCGCCCACGGACCACAGAGTGCTATTCTACCGGCCAAAATAAAGCAAAAATATTATATGATGGTATTAAGCCCTCCAGGGCCTCCTTCAGGCGCTATGAGGAATCAAAATTTCACAATGTGTCAACGTCGAAGATTAACTTGGAGCCATTAACATTACTTTACGAATACAACAAATATTTGAATCGATTGCTACACTAATAAGTGATGCTGGTGTCAATAAATATCGACTTTAGCTGCCATCTGGAAAGAATCAATAAAACTATTTGATAGATTGGTAGATCTAATCTACGATTCTTTATTTGCGACATTGCCACATAGTGTAATTTGTGTCTCCAGACGGGGACTCAAAAGATATTTTTTTAATTTAATTGAATAATGCTCTGTGGTCTGTGGATGCCGTTTTTAGAACACCTGATATATATCTTGGTCCATTTGGCTACGGGCATATAATATGAAGCACTCACCCAACTACCTCTATAAAAAAAATTGTTGCGGAAGTACCGCAGGATTCTGAAACATGGATATTTAGATAGAGTACATACTAGTTCTTAAATAAAGTCTTGATCCGACTACAGTAGGTCCCATAGTTTTGGAGCTATGGACCTTTAAAGTTCATTTTTCCATGTTTTCGGCAGCCTATAACTCCGAAAGGAAGCATTTTTGCACCCAGGTTGGTCTATACTTTGTGTCTTATCTTGGTGTCAGGAACCACCTCCCAAACATTGTCGGTGTTGTTTTGAAACACCCTATATATATATAAGGGTGGTCCTTAATTTTTTATTTCCGAATTTCTTTGGAGAGCCCCCTAAAATGGTTCCATGTGGGACTAAATTAAGCCAGGAGAAAAATTAGCTCCATTGAAGAATATTAAATGGTGCCTCAAGCGACCTAAAGTTTTGAATCCGATTAGAATACATAGTATATGGGAATGCATAAATATAGAAAATATTTTAATTATAATTTTGTAGGCAAAAATGTTTGTTTGCTTGCAGTATTTTTGCTGCCTGACATTCGATTTTTAATATTAAATTGAAGCTCACCAGAATATTTTATATCTATTTGAGTATGTGTATGCTATAGAGGAAAGGGGTAAACTCTGGCCACAGAGAAGGTATTTCCTTATACGGCCTTCCCATCCTCACAAGGGAATGAAACTCTTGATTAAAACAAAAATGTTATTTTAGTTCAAATGTCATGTTTAACATTTGAATATTTCAATTTTCTAGCTAGCTTTAATGGAAAAATGCACGCTGGGAATACAACCATGTATCGAAAAGGAATTTATTTAATTGGTAGTGCCAATGAACAGATTTTGGGAAGTAAATTACCATCAAACAAGCAAGCTTTGAGTGTCTTTTTCTACAACTTAAGAACGGTAAATCTGACAGTGAGGGAAAGTGCACGATTAGCTGTTAAAGAAACTGAGGTATTTTGGCAAAAGGCAAGGATCTTAGTAAAGGATACCCAACACAGTGTTGACAAGTTGATTGTATTGTATGAGAAATGGTGAGCATTACAGAAGAACAATGAAACGTCGAGTGAAGTGCAAAGGCAAAAATAAGTAGTCTTCTCAAATATCTTGCCTGATTTATTTGATATGACACACGCTAATGCTCTAGGTATAATTGAAACCAAGAAAGATAGTTTCTTTTGTCTCAAAGACAGAAGAGACGAGGTCAACGGTGCTTGCATTCTGCTAGAGCAGAAGCTCAAAAAAAAAAAAAAAAAAAATCTATACCTTCCTTGTAGACACTATATTTATGAATTGATTTTAAAATGTGTATTTGATAAGTGTTGTGTTTGGTTTGCAGCTGGACCGGACGTTCCTCTATTCAGGGGTGGATCCAGGACGGACTTCTGGGGGGGCGGTTGTAGTACTGCTACTTAGAGCTACTTTTAAGAGCTCCAACTCTGGGATGGGTTTTATTTATATATATAAGATAAGAAAGTTTCCTCTTCTGGGGGGAGGGGGCGATTGCCCGATAACTCCCCAGGATCCGCCACTGCCTCTATTTAAGCGTTTTCAGAACGAGTGATCTAAAATAAGTTGCAATAACTTTATTCCAGGAATTGATGATGATGATGATGTAAGGAACAATATTTCCGATATAAGAAATGAAGTGTTAAATTTTGCTATAAAACTTGTAGAAGCAGGACACAGCAGGAAGATTACAAGGAATTTTTAGGACTGGTCATCATATTCTTGGGTGGCATACCTCCTCCTCGAGGCGTTTTCTTTCGTCTGCCTGGAGCAACTCACCATGCAAGGTGGATGGGAAAAGCAATCTACTGTTTAAAAACATTTCTCTTTTGCCAACAATTTCGTTTAACAAAGCAAATAGAAACGGATCTTCGGAGAGTATCAGGCCCGTATCCACGGGGGGGACTAGGGGGCCGGCCCCCCTAAATTTTCACGGTAGGCTTGCAAATGAACTATAATATGGTTGGGTCAGGCTTCCCCTAACTTCTACCGGGCCCCCCTACATTTTTGGGCTGACTAATGGGCCTGGATCGTATGCATTTTTCTGACACGACTATATGTGCAAGCTTGGTTTAAATGTGATTGAGCATCCCATTCACCATTACAAGACCTGCAATTTTTGAAAGGTTTGTACAGTTATAGACAAATAGATGCTCAATTCTCTTTCTAAATTTTCTCGCCGTCTCTGGTACTTGGCAAAGGAACACATAGGGTTTTTTTTTTTTTTCGAAGTTAGCATTATGGAAGAACAAAAAATGATTGAAAGAATTAAAACTGTAAGGAGAAACCGTGAAACAGCAAAGAGGCTTGATTCAATAGATGATACGATAAAAATTCTTGAGAAAATACACATTTTCCTCAACAGATTTAAAATACCTAAAGGGTTTCTTGAGTGTGATAAGATTTCATGGTCAAATAGTAATGACTATTAAATTCATTCACGTAACAAACGATGCAGCAAAAAGAGGAGTGAAAGTAATAGAAGATTACAACAATGTTCTTACGAAAAATGAAGAGCAGCAACAGTTTCTTTTGCGAATGGTGAAGGTCCACAGACAATCTTTTCCTAGATGTATCCAAAGTGAAATATGTAGCAAATAAGATTGAACGCTTACCATAAAGATATTACACAAACAAGGGATATTTCAATTTCTTCCAAGTTATAATTTTTCTCTTTCCTCATAATGATCTATGAATCATCTTGATGGAAACTTATTTTTAGTTCATAGCGAAACAAAGATTTAGGTTTCTCTAGCAGTTTGTTTCACTTTATGTTAAAAAAAAAATCCAAAATTCTTACAAATCTGTTGTCCATAACTTCTACAATAAGAAGAATTTCGTTTTTCACGTGTAATAACTCTTACATGATTATAGGTATCTTGAAAATAATGTCAGATTTGTGCTTCTGGTAAAACGCTACCTCAAAACGATATGTCACATGACCCTTTTCCTATTTGAAACATTTTACCTGAATTTAAGATGGCTGATTTCAAGATGGCCGCCATGATAATGCTATACAGGATTAGATTGGTCTGTTTTTCTAGTTTCATTATTCAAGATATCTTCCCATTTCCTTAAGCCGTTTCTAAATTACAAAAGTTTCTTCCAGATTTTCCCCATACACTATTAGTCTAGTAGCTTAGCGACTGGATCATGCAAAATGTGATACCAACATACCACTTTCAGGGATGATAGACCTATTAATAAGAAGTAAATCCTGATATAGACCCAAATCGGTGGGGGTCTTGTTTTAGGTATATGACGTCATCAATATGGCCGCCTACGAATTTCGACTTAACTGAGTTTAAAAATGTATAACTCCATTACCATTGAAGGTAGAAACTTCCTTTTACCTTTATTTTGCAGAGAATACATTGTACCTTTATTGTCATTATAAATACTTGCCTTATATTGCCGCCATTTTTAAATATGGCGTCTCAAACTGGAAAAATGTTTATTTTCAAAACGATTTTCTATGTTTTATAGCAAATAACTTTGAAACTGCTATGATTATGGGAAAATACTCTGGTATAATCGTCAAAGGTCATTTCAATAGCTTTCGAATGCGACCAGAATCATTGATGTATCTCAACAAATAACCGAGATAATCAGTTTTTTGTAGGACTAAATGCCGAACTTTCGTGAATAATGTTCGAATGTATGCGTAGACGTAGTTATATGGCATTTGTAGTTCCATTACCCTTTGATAATAGGAACATAGTACCGCTACCAGTATGTTCCTTTTAACGTGGAGAATAGCAAATCACAAGTGTTCATCTTCTGTCCGTGCTGAAAACCCTTTATAATGTCATAAATCCAAGATGGCCGCCGCGGTTTATCTCCGGTGAAAATTTCTCGCCACAGAAAAATAATAGAAAAATGCAAACAAAAGCCAATCTCTTTCTTTGGATGTGAAAAAATCTTGACATAACATGTGATTGACTCTCCTTTGTGTCTACAAGCCAGTATATGACGTCATAAACACAATATGGCGCCATGGCTTACATATGGATTATGAAAATTATTTATTTCTCGCATTACAGAAACGATAGAAACGTGCAACAACCATCAATATCTTTTTTCATATGTAGAATCATAAAGACATAAGTTTTGTCTTTTCTTTCAGGTGAAAGGCGAGTATATGACGTCATAAACCCAAGATTGCCGTCGACTCTTAAATATGTGTAATGCATAATATTATATGATTTATTTTTCTCGGCCCAATTCAAATTTTGGTACACGGCCATGAACCTTGAATCATTTCTTTTTTATTTGCTGGACAATCGATTTTATTCAATCGGTGAAATTATTCTCCTATTGTAGTGCATTGGATCAGATTTGTCCCTGGATGTTTGCCCTGGATCATATCAATTATGCCCGTTGGATGTCAGTATTCGTAAAGTCTTTGGGAGAATTGAATGTACGAAACCCACAAGTATATGATGAATTTCAGAAAGGTAATTTTGTGGAAAGAAAGACTAACAGTAAATATTCGTACATGTCCCACGACCAGTTACATGAACAATATAATAAGGATCTAAAATGTGAGGGAGGTGCCATTGGTCTATTTGATAATGAATGTGCTCTTCTGCGTTCGATGGTTTCGGGTCCAGTGATTGCAGGATTACTAACCGAACTTGAGAAAGAGGCAGAAATAAGTGACGATTCAGATTATCACAGTCATCATGAAGATACAGACGCTTTTTCCTCTAGATTCAAAAAACATGAGAAAGCTTTAATAAATGCATGTGAAGATGATGACTGAAATACATTTGCTCAAGAAAATGGTGGCCTAATATGCGTTGCCACATATGCTGTTATGGATGAGAAAGCAGCTGAGTCTGTCTTCAAAGCAGAAGAATTGGGAAAGCAACAGGACAAACATTTGTTCGGAAACGGCTCATCGAATGCCAGACGTCTTTAAGAGAACCGATTAAAAGAAATAAACTTTCGCTTTTTCACACATCGCAAAAAGAAGGAACGAAGAAAGGACTCACGGAGTCAATTTTAAAGAGTTACTGTAACCTGTTTTCTCGCTTATACAAAGCTTGTCAAAGTCGAGGTGGAAAACATCAAAGATTTCTTTGCTCACGAAAACCTTTCGTACCCTCCGTCACTCTCTTCAAATGGTGAATTGCGCAAGGGAGCAAAATCAGATATTATTTACTTGCTTAGAACCACTTGGAACATCACAATACGATGTACCTAGTGTATCGTGTGTTATATTTGATGAAGCAGTATTAGCTCACATGCTGAAGCATATTCCGGGACAGGCGTTTTCTATGTATTACACTAACACATTTCAACCATTTTTAGAAAAGTTTGCGAGTGATGTCTTCAGAATAGACATAGTCTTTGACAATTATGATCCCGACAGTCTGAAAAAAGAAGAACGAGACCAACGAGGAAAAGGACCAAGGATACTTGTGAAAGACTCCACACTGACTCCCAAAAAATTGGCATTGTTCTTGAATAATTCTGAAAACAAAACTGATTTATTTCGACTTCTGTGTAAACACTCACAGAACATAAGTGATTCTGGTGGTAAGAGAGAGATTGTGTGTGCATGTGATGATACCGCAATCAGCAAACTCTAATATGGACGTGATAAGCCTTATGCCCTGCAAATAAGAAGAAGCAGACACACGCATGTTCTTGCATGCCAGCAACCACGGACATAAGAATATCTCAATTAAAACTGTCGCTTCTGATGTTGTTATTGCCGTTGCTTTATTCTTTGAGCTCAATGTATCACACTTGTGGATTGAATATGGGAGTGGTAAAAATAAGAGATATATTCCTGTCCACGAAATTGCAACAAGCCTAGGAAAGTCTCACTCAAAAGCCCTGCTCTTTTGGTACGCATTTGCAGGGTGTGACACAGTGTCCGCTTTTGGTGGTCATGGCAAGAAGCCAGCTTGGCAGGTGTGGCAAGAATTCCCTGAAATAATGGATATATTCATCAAACATTCAGTTACTCCTGCTGAAATTTCAGCTCAGGACTTTGCAGCTCTTCAACGCTTCACCGTACACCTGTACGATCGCTTTAGTTCTTTACTAAATGTTAACGACTGTCGACAAAGATTAATGACGAAAAAGAATTGTTCTTACGAAGGAATCCCACCTACAAAGGCAGCCTTATTTCAACACTGCGAGCTGCCCTACAGGCCGGGTGTTACTGGTCTCAAGCTCTCCAGAAAGTGTCCATAATACCCGAAATTTGTAAAGGGGTTGGAAGAAGGTGGATCGTGGTCCTTACTTCCAGAAGTTTCTGCGCACTGTAGAGAACTTATTCGCTGTGGTTGCAAGACTCCTTGTCAACATTCTTGCAAGTGTCAAAACTTGGGGTTAGTGTGCACTTTGTTGTGTACCTGCAATGGACAGTGTGATAGAGTAGATCATTTTATTGTGAGTTGATCTTGTCTAAATAAGAAATGTGATTAACAAAAATTACTTCCCCTAGTTCTCTGAAGTACGTTTCAGATGTTAAGTTATTAGTCATACTATCTCACAAATATTTTCTCTTCCAAATTCTTAACATATTTAATTGTATAACTGTTTATTGTGTTGCAAATTTATCTCTCGCTGATATACTGTTAAATTTATACATTGAGTCTGTTTCATAAACATTTTAATACAAACTCCAAAAATATCAAATTAAGCTGGGCGGTGGTTTGAAAATGTGACGCCTTTTGCCTCGAGCTATTTTGTAAAATAATATAAAAAGCATAATTTTCAGACAATTATGTTCTCAAGGGACTGATTAAAAATATTTTAATGTAAAATATGTCTTTCGAAATGCACAGTTCCCATATTCCTTGAAATATTCATTTAGCGCAAATACTAGTGCAAGCCTTATACTTTCATATAGAGCATAATTGTTTAATTAAAGAGAATATATTTCAAATTTATTTTCGAATAATGCATAATTTCAGCTTTGTTAGTTTTTCAGTTTAATGCATAATATAATATTCAAAATACATACAGTGGCTACTTTGTATAACGATGTCATACACTTAAACAAGACAAATATTAACCTTTGGGCGCAAACACGATACACCTTTCTGTTACTTCATGATTTAACTTATTTAAGGAGAAAAAATTGTTGCTTAGCACGTTTCTATCACCTTTCTTAGGTGAGAAAGGCACAGTTTTCTTCATTCATATTTAAGAGTCGAAAGCAATCTTGGGTTGATGACGTCCTATACTTTCGCCTCAAAGAAAAGACAATAACTTATGTTACTTTTTGATTCTACATATGAAAAAAGATATTGATAGTTGTACGTTTCTATCGTTTCCCTAATGCGAGAAATAAATAATTTTCATAATCCGTATGTAAGCCATGGCGCCATACTGTGATTATGACGTCATATACTGGCTTGTAGACACAAAGGAGAGTCAATCACATGTTATGTCAAGATTTTTTCACATCCAAAGAAAGAGATTGGCTTTTGTTGCATGTTTCTATTATTTTTCTGTGGCGAGAGATTTTCACCGGAGATAAACCGCGGCGGCCATCTTGGATTTATGACATTATAAAGGGTTTTCAGCACGGACAAAAGATAAACACTTGTGATTTGCTATTCTCCACGTTAAAAGGAACATACTGGTAGCGGTACTATGTTTCTATTATCAAAGGGCAATGGAACTATAAATGCCATATAACTACGTCTACGGATACATTCAAACATTATTCACGAAAGTTCGACACTTAGTCCTACAAAAAATTGATTATCTCGGTTATTTGTTGAGATACATCAATGATTCTGGTCGCATTCGAAAGCTATTGAAATGACCTTTGACGATTATACCAGAGTATTTTCCCATAATCATAGCAGTTTCAAAGTTATTTGCTATAAAACATAGAAAATCGTTTTGAAAATAAACATTTTTCCAGTTTGAGACGCCATATTTAAAAATGGCGGCAATATAAGGCAAGTGTTTATAATGACAATAAAGGTACAATGTATTCTCTGCAAAATAAAGGTAAAAGGAAGTTTCTACCTTCAATGGTAATGGAGTTATACATTTTTAAACTCAGTTAAGTCGAAATTCGTAGGCGGCCATATTGATGACGTCATATACCTAAAACAAGACCCCCGCCGATTTGGGTCTATATCAGGATTTACTTCTTATTAATAGGTCTATCATCCCTGAAAGTGGTATGTTGGTATCACATTTTGCACAATTCGGCCCTTTTATGCTGCTAAGCTACTAGACTATATGTATTGTAATCGGATTCAAAACTTTAGGTCGCTTGACGCACCATTTAAAATTATTCAATGGATCTAATTTTTCTACTGGCTTAATTTAGTCCCACATGGAACCATTTTAGGGGGATCATCCAAGGAAATTCCTAAATATATTTTCCCCATATAAATAAGGACCACCCTAATATATATATATATATATATATATATATATATATATATATATATATATATATATATATATATATATATACAGACCGTTCCATAATTCGTGTAATTTTCTACAGCACTGGGAGAAGATGAAGTTTTCACACTATTAATATAAAATTTGGCACTCTTATTGAGAAATATCTGAATTTTTCGAAGATCTAAAGGAAATAGGAGAAAATTGCTGTTTAACCCCCCTTTTGGGGGTGTAAACACAAAAGTTCATTTTCCTTATGGGAGATTCAATGTTAAATTTTGGAAGCACTTTTCTCTAATAATTATTCGTAAAAATTTGGGGCAAATGAGTTGTATTTGCTACAAAATGCAAAAACACTAATTCACAAAGCTAGTAAAGCCGTCTCAAACATTATTTTGGGAAAGCCCCCCTTTTGAGGGGCAAGGGGCGTTAAATGGTGGTTGGCGATGTGTCACCAAGATCCCAAAATTTATTTTCGGAGTGCCAGTAACAGTCAGATTAATCGTGAATGTCACTGAATTAATGCTCTAATGCTCCTTACATGTAAGAGTGACTGATAATAGGGCTACAGCCTCCTTCCAAAAATAAGAAAATCACCATAAATATCCTTAGTAAAGACATACGAGAAGAAGGTATTTTTTGTTAATTAATGTGAAATTTGGCGTCATTGTAGCAAAAGAGTATGCGTTTTTGAAATCTGGAATGCTAATTTGGTAACGCACCGCGTTAGGGGGGGAAGCACAGGGGGCGAAACATTAGATGATGGATCTTTATAAAAATTCAAAATTTTGTTCCGGAAATGCCAGTGAGCGTCAGGTTTTTTTACAAATGTCACAGAATTAATATTGTAATGCTCCTTGCATGTGCCAGTGACATGTGAAGCTATAGGCCCCTTTCAAAAATAAAAAATACCATAAATATCCTTAGTATTATCATACGGGAAAAATGATTTTTTCTCAATTAATGTGAAACTCGGCGTTGGGTTAGCAAAAAGTAATGCGTTTACCAAATCTGGAATATTATTTTGGTAATTTACCGCCTTAGGGAGGCACAGGGGGTGAAGCATAAGTTGTTGGATGTTTATAAAAATCTCAAATTTTATTTTGGAAAATCGAGTGTGTCAGATTGATCATAAATAATGAAAAATTAAAATCCGATGCTCCTTATACGTGCTAGTGACTGATATTGAGCTACAGCCCCTTTCAACAATTACATTGAAATTTTATAATAAATATCCTTAGCAGAGGCATACAGAAGAAGCTATATTTGGTCAATTAATGTGAAATTAGGCGTTGTGATAGTAAAAATCTGGAATATTATTTTGGCAATAGAAGGCACAGGGCACGGTGGGTAATTTGGTACCTTTAGTGGTCATAGGGGGAAGACTGATAGAAATTCCAAATTTTATTTTGGGAATGTTCATGAGTGTCAAATTAGTTGCAAGATGCACAGAATGAATACTCCATATTGATTTTATGTACCAGTGACTAATATGTTACTACAGCTATCTTTGAAAAGCAGCATAAATTCAATATGATTATTCTTACGGAAAGACCTACTGGCAGAAGGATTTTTTTTTTATAATGTGAAATTTGGCATTATTTTGGAAAAAAATGTTTGGGACAATAAGATAATACCCATATGTGGATTTCTTTTAGGGGCGTGGACTCAGAATTTCTTTTGCCTAATGAGAGAGTCACATGGGTAAATTTGCATTTTTAGTTAGAAAATACAATAACACTCTTTCGCTTGTACAGTCCGCGGCATAAAAGTTGTTACAAAAATTCTAAATCCAAATTAATAACAAACTCTTGCCCAGTTTTCTTATGCATTCCCGCAATACATGTATCAATCGATTAGTTGCTTCTAGTATTTATTCCAACTCCTCCCCGTCCTCCACCTCTCCTTGTCTAAAGCAGTGTGTGTGACGTAGTACACTCTTTCCATTCAGCTGAAAAAGAAACAGGAATCAAGTTTACAACGTTATAGCTTTAAAACAGTCTTTTCCATTCGTTTGTTCTGAAATATTTTTAAGAGCCTAAATTAAAGGAAAGTCACACAATCTTCCCAGAGCTTCATAAATATCTTTAGTTTCATTCTTTTCTTTCTTTAAAGAGTGCAAGCTAGTAAGATGCTCCTTAAGAAATCTATGGAAATTGCCAAGAGCTCTAGAATATCTACGGACAGAAACAAGTTTTATTCAATGATTTATTTAATTTCTTTTCAGTAAGTGCAAGCAAATGTTTCAGGGGCGTCATTTGGGCAGGACAGAAGGGTGTAATTCCCCCTCTCTTGAGCTTCATAAATACGTATTTTTTGATCAAATGTATAGTAATACACTAATAAAAAGTGAAAATCTTATGTCGCCGGAGAATCTCTTCCTTCCCCCCCCCCCCCCCCGAATAAAGTCTAAAAGGCACTGGTTTTAACAACAAACCGATAGTGTTACGGTAGCACATTGCTAAAGAGCTTACATTTGGTTTCAAGAGTCGAAGGTTTGATCTCAAGCCATACGACTTCCTGGATGACATTGAGAGAGAAAGAGAGAGAGAGAGGGATTCAAGTATGGAGACAGAGAGGGATGATTTGTATACACAGGTTTAGAATTGGGGAAAAAATGATCGGACAGCATTCGTATTATGACGAAAATTCTGATTTTGTGAAAGATAAGAAGGGAAGTTTTCGAACTACGACAATCACATTAGGCAGTTGTCGAATTAATGTGGAGAACTCTTTTTAGAGCATCAGATGATTACGAAAGGAGAGAAAGATCTTCAGAACTGAGGAATTAACATTTTAAAAAATCTGATTTCGGCGACGGGTTTCGAACCACGAACATTGTGATTATCGAACCATGACTTCATCCATTCTGCTACAGAGAATTCTATTACTTGTTCACATACGTTTCCCTTAGCTGCGTTGAAAGCTACCTTAAGGGAATATTCCAAAAGTTGACTCGGTGGATGCGCCGTTCAGATAGGAAGTAAACCTCTTGTAACTTAGTTACAATGTGCAAAATGAACTTCCTCTTCTTCAGGACACTTTTTAAAGCTTTAAAATTTGTTACTATTGTTTTAATTAAGTTACATTTGATAGAACCATCTGATAAAGTAGTGCCAAGCCCTGTGCGTCATTGTCTGTTAGGTGAATGGTTAATGTAAGTTACTCCTACGTGGATGGTCCGAGCTTCCAATCAAGTCCATTCTTATTGATTATTTTATTTGAGCTACGCTCATACTGTATATTCCACAAGTTCAATTTTGAAGTAATGTAGTCACAGCTAGTTTAATTCGAAATAATTTTCCAATATTATTTTGTTACTAAATTTACATGGCACTCCTCACCGTTTGTAGAACTGCATAAATGCAAAATTGTTTTAAAAGTATATTTTACTTTCAAGTTTTATTGTTTTTTTAATTGTCCAACTTTATTTTATAATTATTTTCTATTTCTTAATTGTAACATATTTTCTATTTATATTGTATTCTATGTTACACGTTTATTATTTATATTTTATGTCTTACCTTTGAAGAGGAGCTTTTGACAATTCAGAGCAACAGGGACATACACAGGATGCAGGCCTTTGCAATCAAGAGCTTTTGCCCCCACGAAATCACTACTTTTTTTTGTAAATTATATCTAATTTTAGAGATGATGATAGCAGGGGCGGATTCAGGGGAGTGCGTTCGGGCGATCACATCCCCCAGAATAGGGAACTTTTTATACTTTGTATTTTAAAAATAAAACATATCCTAAGTATTTTTCATCTTTGTATTATAAACTTAAATTAAAACCTAAAGTAGATAGGCCTTACTTTCTTAAGAAAGTTAATTCTGCAGAAGAGCTACTTCTCCTTTTCTAAATTTGTTTTTTTCGTTTCTTTTGTTTCTTTCTTTCTTTCTTTCTTTTTTTTCTTTTCTTTTTTTGCAATCCGCTCTTACCTTGATTTGACTTCGAACGACCGCCCCTCCCAAACAATCATCCTGGATCCGCCCCTGGATGATAGACATTTTAGTAAAATATGCCCTCAATCGCTGAAACAAATTCCTGTCAAGCTTTCGATCGCTGAAATAAATTTCTGTCTACGGCCCTGCAAAACAGTGACGATTTTAGGGAGTGATCAGTTAGTAATGCCTCCCTGGAGCAACGACACTTCCCCAGAAGTCATATCTCCGATAATTCAGAATGTGATTTGTGCATTATCACTTTTCACTCTCAGTGTCTTGAAACGCACCAAAAAGGAACTGTTCTCAAGTATTTACTGGTTCTCCCTATGACCCCATTTCAATATGGCCAACCTTGGACATATACACATCTGAAATATCACCTTTTATGTCAGTGATCCCGAAAATTATCCATTCGACACAAATATAGGATATTTTCTATTCTTTATTCCTGTCACCCTCCCATTGTCAACTCGAAGCCAACCAAGGCTTATTTTGGACTTACGCAGCATTCACAGTGTCACTTTTCATCTTTGCATATGAATTCGACACTAATTTCGTTCGTATTTGACTACTTTTACATGTCACCTTCACCTCTTGGTAGGGATTTTTTCAGTATCTCGCCCCCACAACTATGGAGAAATTTCAACCAACTAAGTATAATTATAAATTATCATCTGAAACAACAGTACGGGTGATCTTTTTCGCAGAGGAATTCGTTAACTACTGTTTCAATATCAATGTATTGGCTTTTTTCCCTAAGATTGTCAAAGGGCTAAACTTCATCTGCACTATTGTGCAATGAATATAGGTTTTAGTGGTTTAATTTACTGAATACTCGCTTAGATGTTGCTCTCGTCACAGAAAAAGTGATATACAGTTATAAAAGAAAAATGAAATGAAATATCTAATTTTTACGTCCCACGATTATGCCGACTATGCTAATGGAGAGAGTAATGTTGAGAAATAAATGAAATTGTTTAATGAAAAAAGTGGGAGGAAACGGGAGAAACCCGAGGACACTCATGCACACGGTGTTTGTCCATAATAAAGTTCATTCGGCGTGAGCTGGGATCGAACCAAGGACCCCATGCACCATAGGTAAAGTTATAAAAGAATAGGCGTCTAAACAAATACGGAACACTACTATCAATGAGAGTTATAAAGATTAGACTTTTAGTTATTTCATTCTAAGTTAAAATTTCAATCAATCTTGTTCTTCAGTACTGTTCGAAAACTTAAAGTTGTTGCTGCAAGGACGTGATAAATCTTTTCAGTAGACTTCGCAGTCTATAGCTCCTTCACAACTTCCTTTTCATCTAAGGCTAAGTAGTTACATTTTAGACATTGAGGAAAAAGTGTGAAATTAATTAAAACCCTTCAAACTGGAGTTACGAATCTTCAATGGACCCCATTTTGCTGTTGGCCTGTCCGATCATTTCTTCCCCAATTCTAAACCTGTGTATACAAATCATCCCTCTCTGTCTCCATACTTGAATCTCTTTCTCTCTCTCTCTCTTTCTCTCTCAATGTCATCCAGGAAGTCATATGGCTTGAGATCAAACCTTCGACTCTTGAAACCAAATGTAAGCTCTTTAGCAATATGCTATCGTAACTCTATCGGTTTGTTGTTAAAACCAGTGTCTTTTAGACTTTATTCGGGGGGGGGGAGGAAGAGATTCTCCGGCGACATAAGATTTTCACTTTTTACTAGTGTATTACTATACATTTGATCAAAAAATACGTATTTATGAAGCTCAAGAGAGGGGGAATTACACCCTCCTGTCCTGCCCAAATGACGCCCCTGAAACATTTGCTTGCACTTACTGAAAAGAAATTAAATAAATCATTGAATAAAACTTGTTTCTGTCCGTAGATATTCTAGAGCTCTTGGCAATTTCCATAGATTTCTTAGGGAGCATCTTACTAGCTTGCACTCTTTAAAGAAAGAAAAGAATGAAACTAAAGATATTTATGAAGCTCTGGGAAGATTGTGTGACTTTCCTTTAATTTAGGCTCTTAAAAATATTTCAGAACAAACGAATGGAAAAGACTGTTTTAAAGCTATAACGTTGTAAACTTGATTCCTGTTTCTTTTTCAGCTGAATGGAAAGAGTGTACTACGTCACACACACTGCTTTAGACAAGGAGAGGTGGAGGACGGGGAGGAGTTGGAATAAATACTAGAAGCAACTAATCGATTGATACATGTATTGCGGGAATGCATAAGAAAACTGGGCAAGAGTTTGTTATTAATTTGGACTTAAAATTTTTGTAACAAATTTTATGCCGCGGACTGTACCTATGATGGTGCATGCGTCTGAAATTTTAGTACGGCCATTCCTCCTTATTGGGCAACATAAAACAAAGAATTGTCCGGAGCGTAGTCATCCAGATATGTTGGAGGTGTTCACAGTTGCTCTAGTAAATCGCATTAATGCATTCATGTCTTACTCGTTCACGAGGGCATGCTGAATAAAAGTAAGTTCCTTTTATCTGTCTTACACTTACGAGGAAGGTCCATAAACCCTGAGAGTTGAATTTTGATGAAAATTTGTGACAAGATTCAGTTCGAGTTGCTAAGTAATGTAGTAACAGTCACTCGATGCGCAAATGCTTCGTTGAGCTGCTACACCGACGCCATCTTGAAATCCAGTAGGCAATGTCCAAGAATACCCTTTTGACACAAAAATGAAAAAGCTTTTGATAGATCTGACTTCAGTATTGTAAACCAAGACAGAGCATCTATATGTGGGAGTACTTTCAGTGCGTGGTCTCCATTTTGAAAGGCACCATATTGAATCGCGGTCAAATATGATAAATGGTAAGGGAGTCATGTGGGGTATCAAATAGCACTGGAATTTACTCCTGAATCCATTTCCATAACCAAAGTTTACATACCTGTTTTCACGTCAGAGTTAAGAGCTCTCTCGTTCACAGGAACATATAAAAACTGTGCAATTAAAATTTGTGTTATGAAATGCAGTCGTGCGAGGATTTTAACTAATGCAGTAGTAGTCACTTGATATATAATAGTCACTATACCAATCATATCTTGAGACTAGTGAGAGAAATCGTTAATTAAATTGAAATTCCTGTAGTGAAAAATGGAATAGCAGCACTGTAACAAATTATACCTATTTCAAAGTGAGCTATATATATGAGTCTGTGTGTTGCGATTATGCATAGCATTTAAATGCTGTAATATAAGTTAGGTGCAACGGCACATATGACTTTACAAGAATATATCTTGAAGTTATTAGAAAATTAATAGAAAAATAATATGAACTGATGCAAATAAGCAAATATTAACCTACTAATCTTCTGCTCTTCTGTTCTGAATATGGAGATCCAAAACGAAGTGATTAGCACACAGTATCGTGGAGCAGTACAAACACTTAAAAAATGCACGTTTGTCAGAATCTTCATGACCACAGACACTATTTTCTACTAGTCTCCAGAACAGAGCTGGATTTAGGATTGGTGGGGCCCTAAGCTACTGAAGATAATGGGACCCTTTATGTGTCCAGATGAACGTAGGACCCTATATACAGAAATGAAGAAACCAGTGATATTTTACGAAGCAGACTAGCAGAAGGGGTCCCATTACTTACATCATAGGGGCCTACACAAACGAAGCACTGTTGCTATATGTAGATGTTACTTTATTTATTGTTTTTCTTATATTTTGAAAATGTACATTCAATTTTTTCCATGAACTTTTTTGGCCACCAAGAGTATGGGGCCCTAAGCTATAGCTTGTTTAGTTTATACGTAAATCCGGCACTGCTGCAGAACATTTGTAAATGATCCAACTATTGCTCCTGTGACGTACCCACATTTCTGCCATGCTTATGCAAGCATGTCCTTTAGGACTGGCGCACAAAATTGATGCACACTTCAGAATGCATTTTCATTGTGAAAATTCTGCCATATAACTTGTACACCGAACAAGTGAACACCTGCTACAATTAGTTATTTATCACAGCTTTGATATGAAAACTAGTCTTGCCCTTATTATAAGCAAGTGTTTTATCGTTAAAGGTGGAAAGTTGCAGATATTTAATTATTTAATATTGAAGAAAAAATCAAGAAAGAGGCTTGTTTTATGGATTGCAACTTGGTATTGAATCTTGTAATAATCTTTATTGCCATCTATTCTTAGCAGGTATGTATGCATTCCCCTATCACTAATAGCAGAACAGACGCAAGAGAACTGAATTCTAAGTTTCCAGGTGTACCTTCTTCCCAGAATGGGCTGTGAACTGATAATTTAAATCCCCTTAATTGTTCAATGAGTCAGCAATAAATCGATTGTATTTAGACAAACTGGCAATAAATATATTAAAGTATTTTAACTTCGTAATATGCACGGTGAATTATAGGTTGTCAAGTATGAGTATTGGAAAAGAACGCAATATTCTGCAACAATGATGGTCTTTGCCTAAGGTTTGAAGATTGGAGAAGAAAACTTAACGCACTATAACGGACCACGGAAAATTGCCTAAAATAGATTTTTGGTTTGATTCAGTCCAACGTCCCACATGTTTGATTCAGTCCACGCTAGAGGAGACGTGGACCTACTGATTATAGTGGAATCCGAACCATTTTGGTCGTTCAACTAATATTCACCAGTTTATATCATTTTTCTAATATATATCCGAACAATCCCTTTGGTATTTTCTGCTCGTCAGTACTATTAGGCATGTGTTTCATCGACGAGCAGTCTATTCCATCGCATTTTGAAATAGGCATAACTTGTAGCATGCTGCTATTCCATTTTTCACTACAGGCATTTCGATTTAATTAACGATTTCTTTCACTAGTCTCAAGATTTGATTGGTATAGTGGCTATTGTACTGCATTAACTACTGCATTAGTTAAAACCCTGCAAGTGCTCGCACGACTGCATTTCATAACACAAATTTTAATTGCACAGTTTTTATATGTTCCTGTGAGCGAGAGAGCTCTTAACTCTGAAGTGAAAACAGATATGTAAACTTTGGTTACGGAAATGGATTCAGGAGTAAATTCCAGTGCTATTTGATACCCCACATGACCCCCTTTCCGTTTATCATATTTGACCGCGATTCAATACGGCGCCTTTCAAAATGGAGACCACGCACTGAAAGTACTCCCACATATAGATGCTCTGTCTTGGTTTACAATACTGAAGTCAGATCTATCAAAAGCTTTTTCATTTTTGTGTCAAAAAAGTATTCTTGGACATTGCCTACTGGATTTCAAGATGGCGTCGGTGTAGCAGCTCAACGAAGCATTTGCGCATCGAGTGACTGTTACTACATTACTTAGCAACTCGAACTGAATCTTGTCACAAATTTTCATCAAAATTCAACTCTCACGGTTTATGGACCTTCCTCGTTCGATTAATGAATTCTTTAAACAATTTAGTCAATGACAACTGAGCCAAAAGAAAAGTGTTGTTTTTAGAGAGGGATAATATGTTTTCTTGGGTTTATGGTATAGCCTGACTCAACCTGATCCTTATTCCTCGCGAGACATTTGTTTTTACTACAACCATGTATCCATAGTGTACGATTTCCTGACGTGCTTATATGTGCAGTGTACGAGTAGGCTACTGCGTGGAAAGTGGGGTCATACAGTTATTGTGGAAGAAGTAGGGAAAAGATATGCTTTTTCTATGAATAAAGAAAACAATATTTTAATTTTTAAAATATTACTTCTCATTAAGATTTTTTCGTTCGTGGTACCTGCGGCATTTTCCATTGTCATTTTGTGTTCTATTTCGAGCTGCTTTGCTTAAGTGTGCAGAAAATATGCTGGTGACTTTATATGTGATTTTATGCTATAAGAAGAGTCCAATTTGGTTTTTAAAAACGCAAAATTCTTTGAGTATATTACAGTGATGCCAATATATATATATATATATATATATATATATATATATATATATATATATATATATATATATATATATATATATATATATATATATATATATATATATATATATATATATATATATATATATGTAAAATAAAACGAAGCTATATCCTCAATCTGTTACACTGACAGACGATATTCATTTACACTAGATTCGAAATTTTAAAAAAATCAAAACTTCTTCTACAACAATGACAAATTGCACATTAATTGTAAAGCATATTTACCTCCTTCCCGTACGTCCCTGCTAAGGATATTTACCGTAAATTATGTGATTTTTGGAAAAGTGGCTGTAGCCCAATATCATCACTGGCACATGCAAGGAGCATCGGAATATTAATTTTGTATTATTTGTGATCAATCTGACACACATTGGATTTTCCAAAATAAAATTTGAAATTTTTATAAAGATCCAATAATTTATGCTTCACCCCCTGTGCCCCTAACGCGGTACATTACTAAAATAATATTCCAGATTTGGTAAACGCATAACTTTTTGCTAACCCAACGCCGAGTTTCACATTAATTGAGAAAAAATCATTCTTCCCGTATATCAATACTAAGGATATTTACGATGATTTTTGAATTTTTGAAAGGGGGCTATAGCCCCATATAAGTCACTGACCATGCAAGGAGCATTGGAATATTAATTCTGTGACATCTGTAATAATCTGTCGCTCACTGGCATTTCTGGAACAAAATTTTGATTTTTTATAAAAATCCATCATCTAATGTTTCGCCCCCTGTGCTCCCGTAAGGCGGCGGTTAAACATTCCAGATTTGAAAAACATATACTCTTTTGCTACAACGAAGCCAAATTTCACATTAATTAACAAAAAATACCTTTTTCTCGTTAAGTCCCTACTAAGGATATTTATGGATTTTTTTTTATTTTTGAAGAGGGGCTATAGCTCCACGTAAGTCACTGACCATGCAAGGAGCATTACAATGTTAATTCTGTGACATCTGTGAAAAATCTGACTCTCACTGACATTTTCGGAACAAAATTTTGATTTTTTATAAAGATCTATCATCTAATGCTTCGCCCCCTGTGCCCCACTAACGCGGTGCGTTACCAAATTAGCATTCCAGATTTCAAAAACGCATACTCTTTTGCTACAATGACGCCAAATTTCACTTTAATTAACAAAAAATACCTTCTTTTCGTATGTCCTTACTAAGGATATTTACGGTGATTTTCTTATTTTTCGAAGGAGGCTGTAGCCCTATTATCAGTCACTCTTCCATGTAAGGAGCATTGGAGCATTAATTCTGTGACATTCGTGATTAATCTGACGGTTACTGGCACTCCGAAAATAAATTTTGGGATTTTGGTGACACATCACCAACCACCATTTAACGCCCCTTGCCCCCCAAAAGCGGGCTTTCCCAAAATAATGTTTGAGACGGCTGTACTAGCTTTGTGAATTAGTGTTTTTGCATTTTGTAACAAACACAACTCATTTACCCTAAAATCTTTACGAATAATTATTGGAGAAAGTGCTTCCAAAATTTAACATTGAATCTCCCATAAGGAAAGGGGGCGCGGTGGCTCAGTGGTAGAGCGTTCACCTCTGGTGCTTGGGGTCCCGGGTTCGATCCCAGCCCCCGCCAAGTGAACTTTGTGGTGGACAAACACCGTGCTCGTGGGTTTTCTCGGGGTCCTCCCGTTTCCTCCCACTTTCTTCATTCCACCATTTCACTCATCTCTCATAATCACTGTTTCCTTTAGCCTAACCGGCATAGCCGTGGGACGTAAAACTTAAAGATTTCATTTCATTTTTCGCATAAGGAAAATGACCTTTTGTGCTTACACCCCCAAAAGGGGGACTAAACAGCAATTTTCTCCTATTTCCTTTAGATATTCGAAAAATTCAGATATTTCTCAATAAGAGTGCCAAATATTATTTTAATAGTGTGAAAACTTCATCTTCTCCCAGTGCTGTAGAAAATTACACGAATTATAGGACAGTCTGTATACATATGTGTGTGTGTGTGTGTGTGGCTATTGAAAAAAAATATTTTTCGATAACTTTGGTGAAGTCATTCGATTCTGGTGCAATATGGCGTATACATATTATTTCTGGGGCCTCACTATTATCCACACTGGTTGAATTTGAAAGTAAACAGAAATGAGGAGGTAAATTTTGCTCCCCATTCCCCAATTCAAATATGTTTTATTATATAGTAATGTACGTTTCAAAAAATGGTTCATTTTGGTGCAATATAGCATATACCTGAGGCTTCGCAATCATCTTCACTTCTTGGAGTAGTAGAGGGTAAATTATGAGGAAGTAAAGTTTGTCCTTACTTTTTTTTTTTTATGTTAATAAAAACTCACAAAAACTTACGAAACAGCGTGTGTGTTTTGTTTAAAATCACGCACTTAAATCTATTGTTTGGAGTTGAAGTTAGTTAGATCTAAGAAAGAGAGAAAGAATTCATAGACTATTAATTTTGAAAGTGTATTAACGATAACTTTTCTTCAAATACTCCATTTTCACGAAATATTACGTAGAGCGTTCGTCAAACAGTCTGAGGTCTTATGGGGCGTTTATACTTAGTCGATTTGCGTTCGATTCAATTGAATTGACGTCACTTTCAACTTAATCGACCGTGTAAACAGAAATTCAACTTAATCGCTTGTTGATCGAAGGCGACTAATCGACTGGCAACTGAATTGAAAAACGTTCTATTTTCTGTGGTTGAAATAATTGAACACATCCATCGATCTGTTTCGGCCTAGTTGCTTCGATTTAGTGGCAAATGCAGCGAGTCGATTTAGTCGTGCGACTAAATCGACCAAGTGTAAACGCCCCATTAGGCTGAAAATCATGTAGTAGAATTCATTAACGGGGGGAGGGAGGATCGAGTCACTTTGTGGAGTGAGCTTGGATTTTTAACTATCCTCAAAGTTTCTGTGTTCATAGCTGTGAACCAGTGCCGGATTTAGGTATAAGCTTAACAAGATATAGTTTAGGGCCCCACTCTCTTGGGGGCCACAAAACATTAAAGAAAAAGAGAACTGGGTATGCAATTCCAAAATATATTGTAAATAAAACAAAACATATAAAATAAAACCTAGATATATCAACACTAATATGTGTTATATGTGCTCCTATGATGTAAGTAATGGAGCCCCCTTCTGCTATCGTGCTCCTTAAAATATGACTTGTTTGCTCATTTTTGTATGTATGGTCCGTGGACTGGTTGCACATCTTGACATATAAAGGGTCCCATTACCTTCAATAGCTTAGGGCCTTCAATCTATCTTAAATCCGATTTTGCTGTGAACCATTGGATTAAGTAGAGGTTAAGCAAGATATTAAGTAGATATTGAGATACATGTCCCAGTTCAATCGAATTAAAAAAAAAAAAAAAAAAAAAGTAGTGATAGACCAGTCGCCTCTGTGCAAGGGTTCGTTGATTCAATCATAGACTACATAAATTTTGGTGCATAACATCATACCCATGAGTTTCCTCGAAGCTTTTGTTTTCTCCCTCATTATAATTTCCATTTTTTAAATAATCATTCACTTTCATTAAGGTTGGTTTAAAGGGACAAGTTTTGCCGATAGATGGCACTACAGTCTTCGTATCTCTCCCATGTATTTTTTTTTACCATTCATGAAAATTCGCAATTTCTCTTACAAATTTCAACCTACAGACTTCAAAGTTTTAGAGAAGGAACTTCATAATCTATCGAAGGTAATAATCCGTGCCGATTTTTTATTTAGAATTTTCTTCATTGTTGAAATAGCTTGATTGTTGAAATAGATATCCAAACCTTTAACAATGGAACTGTTCCAACAATGAAGAAAATTCTAAATAAAAAATCGGCACGGATGGTTCCCTTTAATAGGTTATGAAGTTCTTTCTCTAAAAGTTTGAAGTCTCTACGTTGAAATTTGTAGGAGAAATCGTAAATTTTCGTGAAAGGTAAAAAATACATGAGAGAGATACGAAGACTGTAGTGACATCTATCGACAAAACTTGTCCCTTTACACTAACCTTAATGATCCGTCTCCGGTGTTTCTTCCAGACATGTTTTGTGCCGGTGTTGTGTCATCAGTTGTAGCTCGGAGTAATCTCTAAAATACTCATTGAATAAATGTAACAATTGGGGATGAAACTGATGCACAACGCGGTACTTAACTGCTAAATCATGGTTGAATTTAAATAAAATTCAAATGTTCTAATTTTTGAAAATGACTAGTTGGGAAAAGGTGAGAGAAAGAGAGATAGGTTATGATTAAGAAATAAAGGATGAGCACTAGCCTGACATTCCGATGAGACCACTGGCGTCTCTGGCATGTAAAATTTGAGGGGGGATATCAAAGAAAATCATTTAAATGGTACTACCTAGCCCAACCTGTTTATTAACTTCGATTCTATTTGTTACCTTTCTGCTTACCTTAACGGACACCCTAAGGTATATCAAGAACTGGATTACAATCGTTTTACAGCCTGAATATTATATTCCGAATAAATATAATTATTATTATTTATATGATATTCTGTCGTTAGTATTTGGTCTAGGAATTAATTCGTGCGGTTGGTACGCACACATTGAAGCTGTAGTACAAACACAAAATACATAAATACCTTAAGAAAAATATTGTCCATCGCTAGCCACCACTTTCGCCCATCTGTCAGGCAATGTACGGATTCCGTGGCGAAAGAAGTCCTCATCCTTGGAAGCGATCCAGTCAGAGACCGATGTTTCGATATCTTCTGAAGAAGTAAACCGCTGTCCAATCAAATCGTTGTTCATGCAATCGAACAAGTAGTAGTCCGAAGGAGCAACGTCTGGTGAATACGGCGGGTGGGGTAAAACTTCCCATCCGACATTTTCTAAATAGGTTTTGACCGGTTTTGCGACATGTGGGCGAGTGTTATCATGTTGAACAATAAGTTTATCATGTCTGTTCTCCCATTCTGGTCGTGTTCTGGCCAGAGCTTGCTTCAAACGCATTAATTGTCGTCGATAACGTTCTCCATTCATAGTTTCACCCGGTTGCAGCAGCTCATAGTACACCACACCTTTCATATCCCACCATATGCACAGCATAACCTTTGCACAGTGAATATCTCGTTTTGGTTGTGATGGACCTGGTTCACCTGGTTTCACCCAGGCCTTTTTTCGTTTAGGGTTCTCGTAATGGATCCACTTCTCATCACCCGTAATAATTCGATGCAGAAACCCCTTTCTGCTCTGTCGTTGAAGCAGCAATTCGCAAATGGTTTTTCGTCTTTCAACGTCTCTGTCTTTCAATTCATGTGGAACCCAATGTGACATCTTTTGAATCATTCCCATGGCTTTCAAGCGTTTGGAGACTGTTGTTTGATCAACGCCTAATGCTGCTGCAAGTTGTTCCTGCGTTTGACACGAATCCTACTCGAGCAATGCTGTCAATTCTTCGTCTTGAAATTTTTTGGCTGTCCAGCTCGCTCTTGGTCTGCCAAGCCGAAATCACCACTTCTAAACCGTGCAAACCACTTCTGACACGTTCGCTCAGCTAGAGCATGGTCACCATACACTTCCACCAAAATACGATGACTTTCAGTCGCACTTTTCTGCATGTTAAAGTAATGCAGCAGGACACCCCGCAAAAACACTTTATCAGGCACAAATTGCGCCATGTTCACTTAACTACAAACTGGTGTTGTTGACGCTTTAATCCACTGCCCTATACTACGAACGATATGCGATGACAGGGGTTTGCAACACATATGTGGATACACGGAACTGTGGGACGCTCCGTTCGTTGCGCCATCTCTTGTCCACCCGCACGAATTAATTCCTAGACCAAATAAATAAATTAAATTAGCATAAAATATTGAATATTTTGTACTTCAAAATATTGGGGAGACGCGTCCCCCTTGTCCCCCCCGCCAGAGACGCCTGTGGATGAGACTGGTGTCGTCCTGGTCATCTGGTTGATGAAAGGTTTTCCCTGGAAGAACCTGGATGTACTGGAGTCAGCCAACAAATGGATCTTAATCCTGGTGGTCTGCCAGGGGCGTCGAGTTCTCTCGTCTTGATGCGTTTCCAATGATGTTTTCCTACACCTTCATTGCACTAGTCAGATATTGGACTGTATTGAATCTGCGGCGATGAACCAACAGAATGCTACTCCCAAGACATGGAGTTAGTTGTTCTTCAATGGAGCGACGTGCCTCTCTCGACGACCCTGCATTCTCCTAAACCTTGTGGCGAATACCTCCTATCGATGTGTCCTTCGTGGTTTTGTCTAATCAAAAAACGATGAGTCTGATATTCAGCAAACAAGGAAATGTCAAGCTAGGCGGAAAAGATCGCGGAAAGGCAAGAAGGAAACTTGTCGCGTTTATTCACAATTTAAAAAGTAACAAGAAATACATGCTTATTCAAACTGTCTGGCAATGTACAACATTAATAAAAAGTTTGGTTCCGTTAGATTTTAAATGTTCATAGTTCTGTCGCTGATAAATGTAATTTAATAAAGTAATTGAATTTAGTGAATTAAGTTAAGAGTTTATACAATTATCACATGGTCACTTCACATCTAATACACAGCTACTTCACAGTTTTTTGTTGGGCACCCCCCCCCTCCTTTCCGAAGCTCTGAGAGTGCCCACCGGAGGAGACAAAGATAATACGTCTATAATACAATAATAAATAGAATAATACCATACAAAAATAAATGTGTCCCTCCGAATACTAAGTGCCCCCGGAACAGTTTTCTCTGAAAGAAACATTGTCCGTCTCTTTGAATGAAAAGGACATAATCGTAAGACTAGAAATGCCATACTATTAATTTTTTTCACTCAGTGACTGAATTTGAAAGCTTGTACTTAAGGACTGAAGTAAAATTTTGCAATATTTTTTTATTGTATTGTTTTATAATGATTGGAGCAACCCATGTTATGCTTTATTTTTGGTTTAATTATGCTTTATTGTTTTCCAGATTATGCTTTATTATTAATTTCAATCATTGTTTTACATTAATCGTGTATAATGTATAATATTTACTATATATGTATTAAATATTCTAAATATCTTGATGTGTTTATTAATATTTTATGCAACCAGTTTCTTTCATATTTAATAAACTTTCTACTTAATACACTGTAAAGAGATATGCTTTACTCGAGTAACTTTTTTTGTCACTTGTGTGCTCCTTACAACGGCGCCGACTTTTCAAAATTTATGTGGATGCACATCAATGACGTGACGTGTTGTTTTCAGGGGTCTCCATATTTTTTGATTGATTTCCTTGTAGTTAAAACGTTTTAGGAACACCTTATAAAGGTTGTGGTGTGATACAGTAAAATATACCGGTAGTATAACGATAAGTTGGGGCTACTCTAGCTCAGTCGGTAACACGTAAGAAAAACGGGTTCAAACTCGGATCCAAACTAAAAACCTTATGGGTGCGCCGCACCCACATTATTTGTGTGGGTGCTGGAGCCCCGGAGCACCTACGTAGTCGGCGCGTGTGGCTCCTTAGAGGTGCATATATACAGAAAGGGAAACTAAAAGATAGCACCAAAATGTATAGGAAGTGCTCAAGTTCAAGAGGTACACCAATATAGTATGGAATTCTTGTGTACTATTCGTTGTTGGCGGAAAGTTTTCTTCTTGTTTTCACTGCATTAAAAGATTACGCCGAAATAAAAATAAATTTTTCACTGTTGCATTGTTACGTTCTCAATGATTTTGCATTGTAAATATTGGTTTTAAAATTATTAATACAGTATGTTAAACAGAATTTTCTCAGAATTATTCTAATAGAATTTTCCAAGAATTTTGCTATGCTTTATTATGCTTTTAAAATTTGTTTCTTCTGGACCCTTAGACAACCACAACCATGTTCAAGGTACTAACCATATGTGTGAATTGCTATTCTGCTTTTAATGCTTTTGGGTTGCCCCAATAATGATAGATGCTTCCATTTAAGATTATGTTTCTTATTTCTATAGAAAAAAAAATAGTAAGTGTTTATTTTTAGGACATTATGCCTGCACTATGTGGATGCTGTTATCATTGACTTAGCAAAAAGTGGGTATTGTTTTTAGGCTATATCGCTAAATGCGTAGTGTATGTGCGCATGTCAAAGCCTGTTTTCAGTAGCTTAAAATAGGTCCCTTTCCACTTTTTATATCTTCTCATTTACAACAATCACTTGCATACCCGAAGAATGTTGCTCTTTCTTTCCTCTTCTAGGAAATTGCGCGGCTCCTCATAACACTCTAGCTATGCCAGACGCAAAATTTCAGTCAGACGCACTCGCCAGTCCAGAAATGATTATTGCCAGTATCTCTCACGTACAAATTATGAGAGTTCCCCCAACCTTCAAGGCCTTTGGTTTGACAAAAGAAGAGATTACATCACGGCATAAAATTTCAAACCCAAACAATTAGATTCAAGTGGGCAATTCATATACATATGACAATACCAGTTACGTCAGCATCCGTAGAAAGCACGTTTTCTGCGCTGAAGAGGATAAAATCTTAAGATCAACTCAGACACGGGAACGTTTATTTGGTTTAGTGCTAATGTTGATTGAAAAATCATTTATCCAGAAACTTCGGTAGCAGTCCAACTATACTTCAACGATGAAGTCATCAAGACATTTTCGTCCCAAACAAGACCTCTAGAATTCACATATAAATATGTAAGTACAGTAGAGCGTCGATTATCCGAACGTCGGTCAACCGAACGACCGCTTAACCGAACTGTGTACTCGCTCGCACCTGTTACTCTCCCACCCTACCGTCCATCATCCCCTCACTCCCAAACCAAGTTTCCTACAGTAGTCGCTGCACTGAGCCACCGCTGGCGGAACATTGCTTCTAATGGGGCATTCATAAGCCGCTGCTGACCGGCCAAGCCGCCAATCGCTGTGTTTCAACAATCAGCACACTTCTGTCGGTTTGGCACTGGCTGTAGAAGTAGCGGCAGTATCAAAGTTGTTCACAGCAACAGCTGCGCCAGCTTAGAGTTGAGGCGTGCCGCTCCGCGCAGTTTGAAGGATTGCGCGCCCCCAAACTGTACCACATACTATATATTCCCACTAAAGTTGCCTTTGTACGTTACTTTGTAATACTTAAAGAGATGCCTGTTTTTATTAATAAATTTACTGTACAGTACTTCTTTTTGGCAGATAAACATGTACAGTTCGATTATCCGAACACCCATGTCCCCCAATTACTTCGGATAATCGACGCTCTACTGTAATTGGGTTGAGCTGATTTTGAGTTTAACGTCCCTTTCAGTAGCGAGGGTATATGAGACGAGACCTGCTGATTAACATGGAATCCGAACCACATGAACTCCGCCGGGCATTGAACCCGGGTCACCCACGCCAAAAGCGCGTACGCTCACCGCTTAGCCATAAAGGAGGTAATTGATTTACAGCAGTATTATTTGCAAACTACACATTTTTATGCAGTATTATTATTATTATTTGTTTGTTTGTTTGATAGAGGTGTTCCTTTGCAGCACCGAGGCTATATGAGACAGACCGACAGGCTAAGGTAGAATCTAAACTATCATAATGCGTTCAACACTCTCCCACCGAGAATTGTCCCGGAACCACGTCCATCAAAGGTGCGCGCTCTAATGATTAGACCAGCAGGAAGGGCAGGCGTCATTAAATAGATACTGGCACCCCCAGCATTTATTCATTACTCCAATGAAAGAGCTATTATTATTATTATTATTATTATTATTATTATTATTATTATTAATGTACAAGTGTTATAACGGTTAATGGTATTTCAAGCCATCAAACCAGTATACGCGACAGAATCGAATCAGGGAACCCTCGCACCAGAGGTAAACCGTACCAGTGAGCCATCATCTAATAATTTTGGAACGAGACAGTTTAACATGTGATCTTTCAGATCGCATATTCTTACTTTTCTGAGGTTCCTATGTATACATGTATTTCAGTTCCTGTTGCGAACTGTTATGCAACATTTCATCATCCACTTGTAAGCTTACAATATTTCCTTCAACTCCAAGGCACAAGAGCGCATGCAGTTCAATCAGAAAGCAGTGATTAGCATTAGTTCAGTGTTCGGGAACATATGTGGGCAGGGTCTGACATTGGACAATATACCATGTATCTGGGTATCATACAGTTTTGGCGCTCATAGGAACATTAAAAGCAAAACAAACGCACAAACGCACACTGTATCTTATTCAATATATGGCACTTCTTATTACGAATTTTTACAAGTGATTCAAGATTAAAGCTGGTTTGAAGAGTGAAGTTATAGTTGTGTCAAAATAAGTATAAAATGTAAGTTCAGTGGAAAGTACAATTTGACGTGTTGTGTGTCTAGACCTCAAGAGAGAGGATCTCAAATTTTCAGTGTGAGCTAATCTTTTGGTTTGTTGAAGACGTATTTGCTTTATGAGTGTTAGCAGTTCCTGTACTCCAGAACTGTTACACCATCGTGAACATTGTTTTATAGGGATCGTCAGTGACTATCACCAATATCATCATCGTGCTGCATACCATCTCATAATCCTGGAGAGCAGGTAAGCAGTCTGATTTTTGTAAGAAAATTTCAAAAATGTTTCCAGATCCGAACCTCATGTATCTTGAAAATTTGATTGAGATCGGTCAGATAGTTCAAGGGTTATTAAGTTACAAAAATAGTCACTTTCAGTCTTATATAAATTGATTTATATATATCCCTCCTTCTTCTCCCCTACGTTCCGTCATCAAATTTAAATTATAAAAACGATCCCAGGCCTGAACCTCATCCATGTTACAAATTTGATCGAGATTAGTCGGGCGTTTCAGGAGATTTAGTGACAAACATAGTGATTTTCAATTATATATATATATATATATATATATATATATATATATATATATATATATATATATATATATATATATATATAACAAATAATGTACATAATTTATTGGTAACTTTTACAATTTAATATAGGACGCAATATTCGAAGTGGGTCAACAAAAGTATGGGAACAGTTGTTACTTGTTTCTTTAATTTCTGATTATACCACAATAAACAATTGAAAAAAAGTGTAATTTTACTATACGGAGCCACAGATTACAGAATGAACAGAAAAATTTGGGGTAGTCTTTAGTTAGCCCATTTGATGTCGAGAACAGAACCCAACCAACCCCTGCCGGGCTTCTAACCCATTCCTACTACTACTACTTATACTATGGATCCATATAGTAAAACTGTACGGAAAAAATAGTATAATTATGGGCAATTGAAAATAATAAATAGTTTGCAAATTATAATTTTAGAAAGACGTGGAAGGGGAACACGCCTATTTATCGTTAAACAAACTAAGCTTACAAAAAAAAAAAAAAAAAAAAAAAAAAAGTAATCATTTGAAGAGAGTGTAATCGTCCCCACCACCCTTTCCCTGGATCCGTTACTGGCGACACTTCCAATTATTACCGATAATACAAAATCTGGTCGCTCTACTGAGATCGAACCCCAATATCCTGTTTGCAAGCAAATATTCTTATCAATTAATTTATCAACTGGTTTTAACCTTAGTTTACTACCGTGTATAAAATTTACGTGTATTCATCATGTTTTGGTGGATATTCACTAAACTTTAAAAAAAAAAAAAAAAAAAAAAAAGTGTAGACCACCCATGTATGCGCTCGTTCTATTGTAAATTTAAAATAGCCAGACTATAAAAATATTAGGTGAGATAGACCCCATTAAACCCCTGGTTACTACCGTCATCCTATTTCGAAATAATTAAATCGAAACAACGCAGTTTGTAAAGTTGTAATTAAATAGTCATAATAGTTCTAAATCGGCAAATTGCCTGCACATGACATCTATTAGCGTTACGATTTACTATTAGGAGTTAAAGCCTGTCTATTTCAGATGTGCCCTCGGAAAATATGCGAAACATACTTTGGCCCCACTCCCGCAGCCTTCTAACGGAGGAAACCTTCCCTTTGCTTAGCGAGAAGTGAATGACCTCAGCTGTGTTGCCAATTTGTCATTCAGTCGTTTAGTCTTGACGAGTGAAGATTGTAGGCTACTTAAAATGGCTAACACGACAGAGCACAGTGAAGTCAGTGAAATAATTCATTATGGCAACGCTTCCGTATCCAACAATTGAACTGCAGCAACTTGTCCTTCCTCTTTCGAAGGAAGTACGGGAAATCACATATCGACAGCAGCGCCAGCAAGGGTACAGTTGAAATAGAAAGACTCCAGTATGATCTATTTTCTCGAGTATCTTCATTATAGCAGTATTGGATTGTCATAAATGATATATTTAGTATATTGTAAAATTGTTTATTATGATTTCTTCTTCCTGATACGTAAAATTTAGTTTTAAAAATCATTTTCAGTTTCATGGGGAGCCACAAAGAATTAACAGTCGCTACATCGGGTCCGCGACATCAGAACGATTGGCAAATGTTAATCAAGATGACTGCTAACTTAATTTTCCTGCATGGAAAAAGAACTTTGACAATAAAGAACATTTTAAAAAGTTTTAATATTATATGTTTGTACTTTATTCTTCACTTTATCACTTATGTAAGTGTAAAAAAAAATTGACACTTAAATGGTCTACAGCCTGAAGACTGTAATTACAATGGTTATATATCAGTTGTGTTCTGCATTTTTCCATTTGTTGAGGGATGTTAACCTCTTGTATTCAAGTGTTATTTCCCTATGTGCGTGCTGTAATACCAGGTTTTCATTTACTGTTAGAAGACTATCTAGACCGTTATATAGGACAGTTATTGTGCACGCGCGCGAACATGCATTGTGGAATATTTAAACTGAAAAAGGGAAATTTTGATGTTCTGAAAGGATTTTATGCTGCTTTAGGTTGGCAACACTGACCGGAGATCAGTTTTTCTTTTTTCCGATCTCGAATTTGCTCATTGTTTATTGTCAAACACATGTATGTAGTAATTGAATGCTCCCTTAGGCCTGACATCTACAGAGATAAAACATTTTGTTCTGTCAGTAAGGCACGGTCACCTAAGCAGAAATAGTAAACTGTCTTGCCTTGCACCCACTAATAAATTTCAGCATCTCCAACATTAATACCTCCCTTAATAAAGGATACGTTTCCCTGACATCCCTAATGGATGTCATTGGTAGGCAAGGGATTAAGATGTATTAGAAGGTAGTCTCGTAATACCTTGAAACTGACTTCATAATATAACTGATTTCATGTAAAATAGATATTAATACATCTTTATAATACTAAATTATTTTTTTTCTTTTTTTGATATCCCTGCTCAAAAAATGCTTATAGTATTTATTTTTTTCTTTTAAGTATCGAACCAAATGACTTTGCGTAATAATTTTTCTGGAGTTTTCATTATCCTCAACAAATCACAACGACCACTTTAACAATCCTTTTAAAATAACAGAACAAAACCAGGAGTTGACTATGCCGACAGAGTTTTACTGCTCTTGTATTCTGGCAATCTTGTAAAGTAATTCAGAAAACAATGTCTCTCCATCCTAACGCCCCTTCAACCAATAGCAACTCGTACACACAACAGCAGCATCTCCACAAAATAAATGAAGAAAAAGATATGTAACGGAAAAATTATGAAGGAATCCTCCTTCCTCCGTAACACAGTGTTAAAAACTATGAAAATTCTTGGCAGATCAGATACTCATGAACACGGCTCGAGGATTAAAAACTTTTGAGTCAGTAGAGGATCCACCTTGCAAACAAGAGATAAGGAGATTCGAGTTCTCGTCCAACTGGTTATCCGACATTTCATTTGCTTCGATAGAATGAATGCACATAAAAATTAAAGATTTATTTCCATAATTTACTGACAAATGTTTTACCACGATACAGCCGACAAAATTTTGTACTATCATGCTGAATTTATAGAAGTATTAATTTCCCCACCAATTAGGCTCTTCATACCTAGTTTTGTGCCTTTATGTCCAATAGCTGAAAAGCAACCTGTAATAATGAATTTCCCCGCTTCCTTCGTCATTTACGAATAGAATTTCCGTAATTCGAAAAAGTGAATGAGATATTCGTATGTTACAAAAAGCCACTATATACCGAATTTTGTCTGCAGTCTATGCAGTGATACTATACAGACAGTTCGCTAGAACCGGTTGTTAAAGAGTTCGCAGAACCCACCCACACACATGAAATTTTACCCAGTTGTACCCTGGAACAATAAATTTTAGTTTAACTATCTTTGATTTTTAGGAATTCTTATACCTACAGGGTTAAACATATGGGGCCTTATGCAGTCATTTTGATGTATGATTAAAGTCATACTAAAGGCCTGACTACTGCAGGAAACATGTTAGTCAAACTCTTTAGTATGGCACTAATCACGCGTCAGAACGACCCTGCATAAGGCCCAGAATCTCTCAGAACAAGGTATAAGGGTTTATTTCTTAATCTCACACGCTCAGATATCAAGAATTAGAACTGGGATCACATCGATGTAATTGTAAGGGTTATGTATATTTGAAAAACACAATACTATCAACAATTGTCGATCCATTGCTGGATTGTCTTCTAAATATTTTTTGACAATTATCTACGATATTCGCAGTGCTACCTAATATCTCACACTACCTTGTATTAGGATGCTGTTTAAGTCTCTACTTGTCACTTCTGGTATCTAGTAAAAAATTTGCTTCGTATGGTTTATTTTCTAAGTGTGTTATATTTACCTATCTACCCATCCATCTACTCTCTCTCTCTCTCTAGATATATACAGAAACCGGTTGTTAAAAATTAGAATAACATCACTGTGTCCAAGGGTTAAAAAACTCCATCATGTTGCCTGTTTTTTGTCTCCGTTGTGAAACTTCGGAATCCGTGTTAAGTGAAATCCAGATTTGTATTTCGTGTATACCAAAACACAATGAAATTGTACGTCTTTATGTATGATGATTCAAAACACAGCCTACCATTAAAAATACAGATATTTATCTTCAAGAAAGTAAGAACTTATTTGAGACATTTTTGATTGCTTAATTTTCTTTTCTACGGTTAAATTTAATTTTAAGGTGGTATTCTGAATCCTTCCTAGTTCCCTTAGTACGGCCTTTGTTGTACGGAAACACGTTATCAAGTATGTCAGTGATCAACGGATGAAGATCATGCAAATTAAAATATCTTATGGTTTTGTATTTTCATCCATTGATCGCTGACGTACTTGACAACGTGTTTCCGTACAACAAAGCTATTCCCTTAGTTAAGTCCGTTCCCTTTTATTCTTTGATGTTTCTGCTCTTTTTCTTCCTGCTTTTAACCTCCGTGACCAAGACTCCAGGGGAGAGTCCAAAGCTTGGAAGCTTAAGGGAAATTCAAGAATTACAGAGATCAGTAAGCAGAATGATAGGATTCCTAAGAGTAGTTTCGCATTATCTTACCCCAAGTAAACTTCTAATAAATATTTGACATCTATCTATCTATCTATCCAGATTTACATGTGAAAATTTCTTGAAAATATGAACGCAGACATAAAACGGCAAGTCTTTTTTTTTTTTTTTTTTTTTTTAATTTGAAGTAAAATCACTCACAGTTTATTAATAAAATTACTATTTACTTAGCTTGCAACACATTATTTATTTCAGTGGCCAAAAAATTATAGTATTTGAACATTAGAAAATTATTTACAATTTATTTTTTTTATATTTTATTCTCGTACCAAATTTTAAAACAACAAGAACACAACAACGACATGAGTAATTTACTAGAACAGTCAAAAATTTGAAGTACATTGTCAAAAGATTGTTGAAAGGAAATGACAAGTTTGTTCAGATACAACAGTGGAGAAAGAAAAAAAAAAGTACTTTAATAGTACAAAGTTACAATGAGTCAGTCAGAAAAGAGAAAGTAAAGTTCCACAAATTGAACTCAAAAATGATTTGTTATCGAGTTTACGAATAAAACAAGTATGTTTGGCACAACTGAACGAAGTATATCGTGGGTTCAAATTAACTGTTAAAACTTTCATTGTACAAAAAAGAAAATATACTACTGCATAACGAAAAGCAAATACTATACACTGTTGCTTGCCAAAACATATTTTGAGTTTACATTAAAACATACGTCGAAAGTACATAATACAAAAAAATAACACAGCCAGAAATTATGGTGGTTATAAGCTTCCCCGTAGACTATAATAAAAACAGATTTTCTGGTGTATAAGAACAGTACACCAATATACCTTTATATATGTACTACATTGGAATTTTAAGTCTTTAAGATACTCGTTACACTTCGCTCTAAACACATCATTCCGTATCTCAGCCATACATTACAATACAAAAAGGAACTACAGATCATGCAAAATAACCAAACAACTTTGTAATTTTACAACACACTTGCCTACAGCTAGCAGTCTTTGTTAAGTTTCTATATTACGGTTTTCCACCGCGGAAGCAGTGAAAAATACTGCAGAAAGAAAGCACCAGAAGCTTACAGAACTCAAATTAAACTATTAGAAATTAGGTATTTTATTCCTAATTAAGATTTTTTAATAAACAAATACCTTTTTCGAAAACAATCACAAAGCTACAACTTAAATATATAGACAATTAATTTATTACGCATATTTCATGCTTATTACGAAGCAAAATTATGCATGTACAAGCTGGATGTGTTGTTTTAATTCAAATAATTTTTATCTTTTGTACCTGGGGAAAGTTAGTTCACGGAATTCTTGAAACTTCTATTTATAGCATCAAAAAGGTTCTAGATTTTCGATCCTAAATTACGTACATATATTATGAAGTTAGCAGGCACCTATGTTTGACTGTTCTGTATCACTTTTGTGATTCACCTTCGAAATCACGTACGTTCATCTTAATGAATGGAACAATCTTCTTCAACTGATATTTATTGCAAAGATATTTAGGCCAAAACTTGGCAATTTTAGCTATGAAAAATATTTCAAGTCAAATTTGATAAATTTAACACAATGCCAACATTACATGACACAATGACAACATAAGAGCTGCTTATATAATAAAAGAGATTCAAAATTTTCAGCAGGTTCACTGCAGACCCACGTAAAAAGAAATACATTAACGGTTTCATGGCATATTTTAAAAAATGGCAGAAAGGAACCAAAATAAGTATCTGCAAATAATGCCCTTTTGTCAAGACGATTCAAATGGATAGCTGAAAGAAATAACTTCCCGATAAAAATTCAACCTGAATAGTTGGAAAAATATTCTTCCGTAATTTTGACTCTTTTTGATTCTCATTCATCTGGAAAATCTTGTCAAAATCACAATATACATTTTTTTTCTTTCTTTGTAAAACGCACTTTACATACTCAACGTTTTAGTACTACTATATACAGTAGATTTACACATTGTATATTATAATAGATCTGTTATGTTTATATTCACATTATTTCACAATTACTAATGCAATGTTGCATTATTTTATACATAAAACAGAAGTACTTCGCACCGGCGATCCATTAGGACTGAAAGATATAACTAAAATTACAGGATGAAATTTCCTTCTCTGAATGCAGAGAGTTTCATTATCACAATGTCACAGGACACAACGAGTGTCACTCGAATCCTCCCATTTTATCCCACATAGGCACTCTAGTTGCTTCATGACCCTGCGGTTCCAGACGCCACTGATTCTTCTAATTCTTCATCCAACCTGTTGCTACAAACTCGACACTTACAACAAACAATACACGGCGCGGCCAACAGCAGCAGCGGAGACGCTACAAGCAACAGAATGCCAAATCCAGCAAATATTCCGATCACTTGTGTTCGATGCCAAATTACTGAAGCTCTGGAATGGCCCAGTTTATTTTTACATGGTCCTTTGTCGTAATGGCGTAAAAGGAAGTCATCCTGTAAATATTGAAGAAGAAATATGTGAGCTTAAAGCAATAACTTATTTATACTTATAATGATGTAAGTTTATATTTAATCCAAACTACAGTATCGACTTCATACAAACTGACTGGGATCTCGTATGGTTATAGTTTATATTTAATCACACTTAATTTTAAGTACCTGACAAATACCGTAAAATATGGAGGAGCAATGTAAATGAAGAAGTGAATATAACATTTTCATTTCATTCTTCTGACTGCTCAATAATATCCTTGAAATGGCGGAAACCTACAGCTTTTTGATTAAATAAAGCGGATCAGCTAGATTGTCAGGAAAGCATATGTCACAATTAACTGAAGTAACACTCAATAACGAGGGACATCTTGAAGAAAACTAAAAACCGCGAGGCCAAACGGAACATTGCAGGAATAAAATTTTGCTTGCATGACAAGCACCTTCCTTTCTAAATGAACTCTGCTAAGTCTCGCGACGTTCATGTCATATGACGTGATCAACGGTGTTGCCAAGTGACCGGAGATGCCACCATTTTCACCACAGCCATAGAATTGGAGAGAAGGAATTTGCGAGTCATATTTCTGTACGATTTCAAATGTGGTTTAAATGAATCGGAGTCGCAAGAAAGGCTGACACGAGCCTCTGGGGGGCGAGTGCACTATCGAGTGCAGCAGTTTCATTGGTTTTCAGAATTTAAACGGGGCCGAACCTCATTAGAAGACGAGGGGCATAGTGGCAGGCCATCAACAGCAGTGACAGAGGAAAAGCTTGATGCCGTGAAGCAGATGATTGGGTATGATTTTAAGTGACACAGTGACATCCAGTGTGCCCTTGGGATTAGTGCCTTGAGTGCTTCAACCATCTTGCATGAACACATACGTGTGAAAAAGGTTTCATCTCGGTGGATGCCACACAACTTGATTGAGAATCACAATATGACAAAATTGGTGTTAAGACATGCTTCACATATTTCGAAGTGGAGAGACTAGAACGGTTTTAGACCTTGTGAGGGGTGACGAAACATGGATTTACCAGTTTGACATGGAGACAAAGCGCCAGTCATCTGTTTAGGTGTTTTCTGGTGAAGTACCAACAATAAAAGTCAAGAAGCCACGGAGTGTAGGGAAGAAAATGATGGCCACATTCTTTTCGGAAAGTGGACAAATGGTTATTCTAGATAACGCACAGTTACTGCAAAGTAGTACACAAGCCTTTGTCTACCTGAAGTGTTCGACAGAATCTCCAGGAGCGATCAATGCTCCAGGATTCGTTTAGGAGGGTGAAATGTTGTGTGGATTGTCGGAGAGACTCCTTCGAAAAGTTATAATAATTGAAATAAAGGTATGTGTATCTAGAGTTGCACGTCTCAAAACTATTCTAGTGACTCGTATTACTCACCAATTTTGCCATCCAATTCTGTTTCATTGTTGCAGCACACTTAAGATACAGAAGTCTGCAAGAACTTAATTATCTCTTAATGTATGACAGATACTACGGTATTTAGCGAACTTCCTGTACACTTGCACTCCAAACCTAAATAGTCTTAAAATTCGTAAGCCAGCCTGCTACAGTATCGCCGAAATTATCATAATATAATAAATTGCAGGCCATCATTGGTGAGTAACATATTTTGCAAGTATTGAAAAGTTACATTATTGAATTTTACAAACTTGTTTTTTCATATCTCAAAATGCTTCAAAACTAAATTTATAAAATTTTCAAAAATTTCACAATTTAACTTTTTGGAAGGTTTTTCAGAGTGGAAAGGGAGAAAGATTTCTCAAGATTAGGTTTCATTTGCTTTTTGGAGATGTGCTCCCTTCTAGCACCAAGAGTATACTAAATAACCACTGGTTTGCACCTACAGTTTTAAAGAAGTAAATAAAATATAGTCGAAACCAGTTATAACAACATCGCTTTTAACGACGTATTGGAAAAAAAATGAAAATGAAATCTTTTAGTTTTACGTCCCACAGTTATGCCGGCTAGGCTAAAGGAGACGGTGATGAAAAATGAATGAAATGGTGGAATGAAGAAAGTGGGAGGAAACGGGAGAACCCCGAGGAAACCCACGCACACGGTGTGTCTACCACAAAGTTCACTTGGCAGGAGCAGGGTTTAAATCCGGGACCCCCTGCACCAGAGGTGAACGCTCTACCACTGAGCCACCGCGCCCTCTACCGACATATTGAGTATAACGGCAAAATCTAACGGTCCGTCTAAACCCTATACAAAAACTACCTTTAAAAAATTGCTTAGTGCGACATTACGACATATGGTATAAAACTATTTATTTTTTTATCACATTATCGGAGAAATGTATCAGAGAATAATGTTCAATGGTTGATTCTTGTTTGGAGATTGCTGACAACAATGTAAAGTTTATTTTGCAAACTCTTGTTTTCAGTATATCATAGATATCAAATCAGTATGTCTGTTAATAATCAAGGCAAGCATCGCTCTAAAGAAGTCGCATCAGAAAAGGAAGGTGCTTAGTATTGAAGAAAAGACATAATATGGCGATTAGAAAACGGAGAAACAAACGTTAGCATCGCGAAAGAATTGGGTATCACACCTTTTACACTGTTGTTACTTCTTCCTCACTTATTATAATCTTTTATATTTTATTGCCATACAGTATTATTATTGTACGTACTGTGCAAACATTAGAACAAAAATTCCTCTTCAGTCCCACTTTACAAATATTGTATTGTATTTCAGGTTTTTTTAAGTTTCAGCTTTATTTTGTTCATTAACCACGGAAGTGTACAGCCTAAAACTTAGATACGAAATTTTGAACAAGAAAAGGAGAATCCGGTTTGTGCCACTATTGGCTATAACAATCGTAAATTTGCGGTCCCTTAGGAATCGTTATAACCGGTTTTGACTATATTAACTGATGTTGATGCAGTTATATTTGCATCTCCACTTTATAGTTAGATTATCTTGCTAATAATTACGTTGTATCAGTGTCACTGAGGCAGAATCCTGTATATATATATATATATATATATATATATATATATATATATATATATATATATATATATATATATATATATATATATATATATATATATATTAAAAAAAAAAAAAAAGTTTTACTTTTTAATACTTTACCGGATGAATTAAAAATATTAATTAGTGTAGTACGTTCCCGATGATTCATTTGTTTCGTTTAAGGGACATCCCACGGGAAAAGACGTATGTTGAATCTTTGTGCAATTGTTTCCTTTACGAAGTTGGTATTAATTCACTTGGTTCATAGATACTTTTGTCTTTCTATTTTCTTTCTTTCCTACTTCGTTTCCTTTTTATCTGATGAGGCAATTAGGGAAAGCACTTGCAATGTTTGCTATTACAAACACTTGGATAAATTATAAAATAATCAAAACTACGAGTCTTAGTTGTTTACTGGCTGATTTGTTGTAAATGGGCTTTAGGATTTTTCACGAAAAGGGACAGATGTTTCTGAATGCAAGAAAGTAATTCAGTTAAGCGTAGACTCCACAAAACTGAATAAAATCTTGTTTCCCTCACTAAGCAAAGCTCGGTCTTGAAGCTATTTCAGCATTACGTATTAGCTATGACAAATTATGATAACGTTATTTTTAACATTTTATTGTAAATGCTGAAGGGTTGTTCCTTACATTTTTCTAAGGTGTTAGAACTACAGTTATTTTTTAATCCAAAGTCAAAGTTAATTTGGAACTGAATTTCAAGGTCCTCTTGAAGGGTCATCACTGTGCAGAAAAATCCATGTATTTGATTTTGTTTTTCTAAAATGAGATTTTCGGTGTACAAATTAAAATCATAGGCACTTTCAATTCAGAAGCAATGAAGTGGAAAATTTGTTTATCTGCCAAGGAATGGTGGTTTATCTGCCAAGGAGGTTCTGAAAATTAATGTTTTATTAAGTTTCTAGCTTTGATGCGTATTTCATACTTGGATGAATATTATTTAAATCCGTTAATACTTACATCTTCATCGTTTTTATACACAATTAATATCATCGATAAAACGATTCTGTATTTGCGTGAATATAAGCCGCACTACTAAATTGACAAGGAAGTTGTGTGTGTGTGTGTGTACGGAACTCTGGATGTGTGTATCAGCCATCCATTCAAAGCTAGTGTAAGATAATTCTATAGAATTTACATCATGAACAAAACAACTTCGACGCCAGGAGGCCGTTTGCAACGTGCATTTGTGTCAGAAGTGTGCCGTTGGATTTTGGCTGCTTGGCAGTCAATATCGGAAGAATTTGTCATGAAAAGTTTCAAAACAACTGGAATTTCCAATAATCTGGGATGGAAAATTACCTTCTTTGTAATGGTGACTGAGCAGCGTTCTGAATCGTCTAGCGAGGATAAAAAATCACAAGCTAGTGATGCTGAGATGGTGAAAAGTGTCTGTGCTTCATTTGGGTGGATATAAACAAGCTGACGCTGTTTTGCTTTCTTGACAAAGTTGACTTTCCTTTTTTACAAAAACAGCTACTGTATATAAATGTACTGTACATATTATATAAACTGTACAACAAAGGTATGTATTCCTGTTAATAAAAGTATTAAGTGTACAAGAGTAGTGATTATGTGCCACTGTAAGGTGTTGTCGGTAGCCAATGAAGGTAGCAATTTTTGCGAACAAGTTAAGTTGTTGTGCTATTTTCTTAAGTCTTTGATGGTTTACTAAAATAACTCCAGTAACTTATAATGGTATTAATTTCAATCCAGAAGATGTGTTCATGTCATTTTGAAACTGATGATTTATTATCTGAGGGAAAAAAATCTCTATTATAATCCGCACCATGATTTTTCAAGCCAAAATTTAGGAAGGGGGGGGGGGAGTGCGGCCTATATTTGCGCAAATACGTTATTTACTAGCAAAGGCGTCTGGCTTCGCACGGGAAGGATATGTTTAATATTTGAAAACAAAGAACTGATTAGAATAAATTACGACCTGTCTATATATATATATATATATATATATATATATATATATATATATATATATTTTGTCAAATTTTGTTCTAACTGATTCATTACTATAGTGGCTAACAAAGAGGAAAAATGAACTCCTTGGCCATTCCAGCCATTCTTTTCAAATGTATCCACAAATACGAAGTAATTCATTGTGAGACATAGTTCTAATATTTTTTGTGATTTCGCATATTTTGAAATCATTAAATTTATTTACTATTAGCTACTTTTAGTATCAATCAGCTGTGACATTAGCGGGAAAGAATTATGTATGTCCACAAAGGCCATGGGGACTAATTTTAATTGGTTAGCACTGACGAACAAGCGAAGATTTATGGTACAGTTGAATTATCCGGTATTTTTTTGTATGATTAGTCAACCACTTAGATATCCTGTACGCACGGAAACTCGTTCCCGAGACAATAAATCTAAGCGGAACACTTTCCTTATGAGCCCTAAGTTGAAATAAAAACCACTTGGCATTACAGCCCTTTTTGTGGGCTTGAGCTGCTCCAACGCCATCTGTTAACGACCGGCTGAAATACATCCAGCCTAACGACGAACACGTCGCCTTGTCTCTAACAGGCTTTCTAGACCTCGTAGCCGTCACGTCTTTTATTCATGTGACTCCCTAGTTTGTCTCACGACATTGGGTGGACGCCGAAAATTTGGAATCACCGGCCGGGAATAGACCCCGGTACCACGCGGACCTGAATTCAACGCTCTAACCACTTTTACTTCAGTGATGAGAGATTATTTTCCAGTAAAGGCCTGTAATCTATCGATAAAGGTAACGAATCTGTCAAAACAGCTCAGGGAAACTAGCAAGACAGTAAGTTAAACTATTGTGACCAGATGTCCAGTTTTTAACAAGACTGTCCCTTTTTCCATACAGTTATTCGGTGTTCCCAGAAAAATACAAATTAGATGCAAAATGTCCTGTTTTTTCTAAATAGAGCGTCTCATTTGTGTGGCTCGTAGTCACGTAGTGCTCTAGCAATTTGTTGTATGGTTTTCTAGTTTAAGCAGGGTGTCTACTGAGTTTCACTTTCAAAATTCCAGTATATTCAGTATAACTATCAGCAAAATTCCTGTACCTAATACAATGATTTTTTTAAAAGTTCTTTAGGAAAAATCATACTCATGATGATTTCAGGCTTGTAACTGTTTTACCATCAAAAAAAATATTTTATTTTTAATTAATTTTGTTATCCTTGATTTTTTTTAAATACAATGATTTTTTAATATTTTTTAGAGCCTCCCAACTTCCCTCACAGCCCTCCATTCCATACATTGCTTTAAATGTCTAATTACAAAATGTATACAACTCTTGCTTTGGAAACATCTACAAAAAAGTATTGTTGCCAAATTACCAGTTTCATGATTTTTCCAGTATGTGGATCAAAATTTCAGTATATCCAGTATCAGTATTTCCAGTATCAAAATTAAATTCAAGTATTTCCAGTATCAGTAGATACTCTGTTAAGGGAAATTCTACAAGAAATTCAGTCACAAAAAAACATGGTATTAAAGAGACGCTCCTAATCCGACTTCCAGTTAAATGTTAAAAGTAATATAAAATTTAAAGTTAAACAAATAAGAACTTGGTCACTTGAAAAGTTAGACACTTATTCCTAGTCACAGCAAGTTAAACTAATCATTAAATACTAGATATCTGACAAATACGAACTCGTTCCATCTATATATATACTAAGTTATACTTACATCTAATGAGGCTAGGCAGTACCAACAGAACACATGTTTGCATCTCTTACACATCATCTGGGCACACCCTGCATCTTTCTCTATAGGAACATTGCACATTGGACAGCATTTAATAATATCATTATCAAAAGGAATTCCATCAAAATCAGTTCGGCCTTCTCTAGCCAAGAGTTTGTTGTTCTCATCACATGAAAGACCAGAATGCCATGGATTCTTGCAGTTTGAACAGAAATCGGTATCACACGTGGGACAATGCACACTTTGAGGAACACACTTTTCTGTTGGACAGACATCACACACTGTTTCACATCCAGCACGAGGGCACCACGTTCGATTCACGTCCAAATCCACTTCTGCTCGGGAAAAAAACAAAATAATTCATTAGAAAAAGTAACATCTTCAGAAACAAAACTCTTAAGTATTTTAATACGTGAAACGCTTAATTTATAACAACAAAACTGATAAAGAAGTTACGATACCGTACATACTGTTTCACTCGAATGCAATAAATTTCTACTACTTATAGTCTAAAATAAGCCCGGATAATTCTAAATCACAAATAAGATATTCAATATGTAAGCAGAATCAAGCGAGTCCACACTGACAAATCTTTTACTTAAGTTCTGTTTAGTTTTGGATGCTCAAATCGTACAAAAGCTAATTTCTCTTTCCCAGATTTGAAGTCCTTCAGGAAAAGCGGTAAATAATTTGACAGTATAGCCGATTATTCTCACTAAAACAGACGTTCATATAAACTAGAGCCTATCTATTTCATCTGTGGCCTCGGAAAATATCCGAAACATACTTCGGCCCCACCCCCGCCTTCCTCTGACGGAGGAAGCCCTCCCTTTGCTTAGGGAAAAGAAGTGAATGACCTCCGCTGTGTTGCCAATTTGTCATTCAATTGTTTGGTCTTGACGAGTGAAGATCGTAGGCCACTTAGAATGGCTAACAAGACAACACAGCGAAGTCTGTGAAACAATACATTGTGGCAACGCTTCCGCAACCAACAATTGAAAGAGCTCCGCTGCAGCAACTTCTCTTTCCTCTTTCGAGGGAGGTACAGGAAAACATGACAGCAGCGCCAGAAGGGGTACAGTTGAAATAGATAGTGGTCAATCCTCAGTGGATTCCGGCACTCTAACTGGAAATAAAAGGTTATGTATGATTAGAGATATTATACAGGGTGTCTCAAAACAACACCGCCAACATTTGGGAGGTGATTCCTGACATCAAGATAAGGCGAAAAGTATAGACCAACCTGGCTGCACAAATGCTGCCTTTCGGAGTTACAGGCTGCCGAAAGCCCCAGCTGGATATAAAGGTCATACGATATACTTTTCATGGTACTTGCTCTTATCACATTTTTTTTTTTTTTTTTTTTTTTAAATTATGCCTTTTAGAGCCTATTGGTACTTCTATTTTCTAATACAAAACCTAATGTTCAATCTTTCTTCCCACAACTTTTACTTTTATGCCATAAGCATGAGCTGAATGTACATAATTTCAAATAAAGTGTACGTTTCAATGATATTATCTGACTCACTTCTGATTCCTGAATAATCCTTGTACATTCAAAGCTTTTGGCTCTCTCGTGGAGCCTTATTCACAAAGGAAAAAGCAAAGAGTGAACTCACTGGGGAAGGGAGGGTGTTCCTGATGTTTCTCTGTTACTCTTAATTTTATCCTTTGTAAATAAGGCTTCAGAGAATTTGAAAAGCATGAAAGTGCAAGGATTATTCAGGAGTCACTTTGAAGTGATGATGATGATGATTTTGGAACATATTAACATACTGCCTAATGTAAGTTTTGAACTGGCAATTCTATTATCTTTCCAATCCTTTTCTTAGCTGATTTTAGTTTTTCATTTTCTTTCTTTTTTTTTTTTTTTTTTTTTTTTTTCCCTCACAGACATGTTCACATTATTAGATTCACGCTCGAAAAATGCAAAATTGATGTAGGAGTCCTAATTTCAGAGTTCTACAAAATTTAATTTAATGGTTAAACCACCAATATAGGATTCTTCATTTGTTTACTGTACAGTTGAAGTGGTGATATCGCCGTTGAACAGCAGATGGTATTGGTGAGGAAGTGAAATCCTGAAAGTGCTGTTTCAGTTGTGGATAGCTATTGGATATAAAGGATATACCATCCTATCAACAAGTTACAGTCTAAAGTGTTGTGGTTGCTGTCGTAAGAAATAACATTCAAAGCGTTGAACAGTTCGAATGGGCCAGTTTAAAATGACTGAGAGGTATTTCGTGTATCAATCTTTTATTCTGTGTAGTCGTGTAACTGCAGCATAATGGGAAAAGCAAGAGACTTTTCTCCGCGTAAAATGGAAGTTAATAAAATACTTCTGGTGGAAATAAGATATACACGGCAATACATTGCTAGTAGAGTTGGGATAAAACAAAAATCTGAGTAGAATCTCTGTTGAAATGAACAAGTGCCAAAATAGGTTGGAAAATGTGGGCGAAAACCAAAGCTATCGCTAAGAGGTATCAGAAAACTAAAAAGATTGGCTGTGGGAACAGAAGTGCAACTTCTAATCGACTTAAGCATGAAAATGGCCGAGTATGGCGCAGACATTTGGCCTGAAAGTGTTCGAAGTATTCTTTGTGCCGAGGGAATAAAAGGACATGGTCAAGAAAAACAAGAATTCTACTCTAATAATGGCAAAGAAGCACCTCGAATGGGCAAGGCCTAGAATATTGGACTGCTGACGATTGAAGAATGGTGTGTTTCAGTGATGAATCATATATATATCTTTGTGTTTGATGAATATTCACAATATATGCGACGTTAACCTGGGAGGAATTCAAGTTGGAACGTCTTTAATAAACCATGAAGCATCCTACTTCAGTCATGGTCTGGGATGTGATCTCTGTCTTCGGGCCTGGAAGACTGTATATGGTAGAGAGGACAATGAAGCACGACTAATACCTACAAGTTCTTCAAGAAGAACTGCTTTCCCAGACTGCACTCTGGTTTGATGACGTACAATTCATCTTTATGCATGATGGAGCCCCATGCCACCGTGCCAAAGCTGTGACAAAATTCTTCGAGGATAACGAAATTAGTGTTCTTCCGTGGCCAGGCACTAGTCCTGATATGAACCCGACTGAAAACTTTTGGAGCATCACGAAAGAAAAGCTAGAGAAGAAGCACATTAGAACCAAACTTCGATTGATCAAGGAGATCAAAAATTTGTGGTATCACGATGCAGAATTGAAGGCAAAATGTACTGAACACGTATATAGGATGTCATGAAGTATAAAAGACTTAATAAAGAGTAATGGATTTCATAAATATTAATCTTTGTGTGAGAGATAATTTTCTTGTAAGTATTCCATTTCATTTTTTGTTTCCAATTTGGATATACACACTTTCTAGTAATTATATTTGAATGTTACGTACACACTTCTTTTATTGGTATTGAAAAGCATGTGCCACACCCACTAGAAATTAGAACAGAGTTACAAAGTAGTAATTTGGACTAAGTTCGAACGTATTTTCTCACGTAATATTGTAAGAACAGTAAAATATTTAGAAACTGAATGCCGAGTCTAATAATTTGAACACATCTGTATTTTCGTTGACGTAAGGGGCCTATATTAGTTTTAACTGATCAGTCCGACTGAGCTAGAAATTGACTTAACCGATCGTACGATGAACTTAACTGACAGTGTGTGGAGTACCGTCAGTTAATCGAGTTCAATCCTTCAGTTCAGTTGCTTCAGTTTCATCGAAGGTTCTATGGAGTGCACTTCTAAGATTCCTGAAGTACCAAAGTTTTGGAACGTACACTTCCTCACCTCCAGTCCCAGATTTCTTGGATTCGTTCACTTTTCACAGTTCCTCCCTAAATGTCGACCGTAGGTTGTTTATTTTTATTTTTTTTAATAACAGTATCGCGTGTCGCCTGAGGTTCCAACTCTTAATTTTGTAAGTAACAGATTATGTGCCTCCCCTTTTTTATATCTATCTGCATAATACACATGTTGCATGCCCCAAAGTTTGGGATGAGCATGGTAGGCTTCAATGAAAGCCAACAATGCCTCAGTTTACTAGCTGCCATGATGACAGGACCTGAACTGATAACAGTATGTTTCTTTCAGCAAAGTATTTTAATTGCAGTCATAGTAGGAAAAAAACAGCTCAGTCCAAAATAACCGTTCTTCAGTCTAAATAAACCAAATAATCGCATGAAGAACTGACTGAACTGAAGGAATTCCTTAGTTCGCACATTTTACCTTCAGTTCTGACATTGCGATCAGGCTTTCCTTCAGGTAAACTGATAGTGTATGGGTTCCTTAATAAAGAGTTAATTTTAGCAATGTAAAGCTTGCGGAAAAGTGAGTGTGTTCTTCCGATAGCTTTGTGAATGTTCCGGTAAAAGAGATAAGCTTAAATACTACTACTAATTTTAAATACTTCAGTCATATGGTATATAATTAGAATATTACATCACTTTATCTTCGAATGACAACTGCCTCTTGTATAGTCCAGTGCTGATTTAAAAAAAAAAAAAAAAAAAAAAAAAAAAAAAAAAAAAAAAAAAAAAACGTTGATTGGAAAAAAAAAGATGTCTTACGATTTTTAATTTTCTCTGATTATAATTTCTTTCTAAATTCATTATCAACACGGAATCAATATAGGAATTTAAATGTCCAGAAAAAATATAATTCACAAATAACTTTGAAAGCATTAGAGGGTAACTATTCCAAATAAAATTCTTTTAATAGTATGGAACGGACGACTCAACTTGAGTACATCTTTCAGTAACTTACAATGACTTATGTTCTTCGCTTGAAAAAACTACTCAAATTATTAATGTAAGTTGCTTTAAGATCTATATTATGGATGAATCCAGAAACGATCTTCAGTATTAAGAAAGAATTGGATTTTAGCCTAATTACTGTTGGTATTATCAAAACAAAATATAAGAACTATGTGGATAGGATAAAATATGTGTTTAGAATTACAAAGCACTACTCCACATGAACGGATTTCTTGAGGTTGTATATAATAGCTTCTACAAAGTAGTAGTTCCTTCGTAGAACTGTCGATAATGTTATTACCCTTTCTATTCAGCACACACCCATATAAGAATTTAATTTCGATTTCTTTCTACTGTAAACTTATTTTAATTATAGCATTACACAACACTTATACACATGTAAAACTTTCATATGTCTGTATTTCTATACATGGTAGAAAATTCTTGACCTACGAACTATCAACATAATATTTCGTATTGTTTAAGGAATTTTTAAAGATTTAATACAACAGTATTACTTTATTTGGCTTTCCGTTTATGTTCTTTGGTGTGTCTGTGTGCGTGTGCCATCATGCAGATAGAAGTTTCGACAAGTACGAAATACTAAACAAAAAGAATTAACTGATTGATAATTTTTTACATATTTTATTTGTTTATGTTTGAGTTTATAGTGATGCACTATCAATGCCACACTGACCAGGTATATATGTAGCTTCTTATATCTGTACAAAGATATCAAATTAACCTCTGACGTACTCACTCAAGACAAAAGATAGATATCTTCGTACTCGTCAATAACAACGAATAAAATCAACTGCGTGAAACATTTATATTATGAAAATTTGTAATCACATTAACCCTCGTTTGGTGATTATATTTACCATAACACTCTTGTCGAACATAAGCAAACATATATACATTTAAAATATATAGTATACTAACTACAAGACTACTATTGAAAGAAAAAAAAATATTTTGGGATTTTTCATTTGCGACCAAAAAGCAAATTTCCTAAATAGGGCGGATTTCAAATTCAAAATTTAATTTTTGATGATGCACCCTACTGTCTATATCTTAGTACACTGAGTAAAAAGAGTAGGTCTTACGTTCTCTTACTGACCTACTGGTGACACCGCCATCTATCATGAAACACTTAAGAATTTGAATGGAATACTAAATTTTTAGATACCCCTACTCAAACATATATTAATAATACTTACCTCTATTTAATCTAAATTTCTTATGCTTTTCTACCAGTTCTGTAGTGACTAGACTTTCAATTTCTTTCAATGAGATCACACCCTGCTTTTCACACTGAGCGTCCGGACAGGAGATGTCGTATGCTCCTTCCTGGATTTCAAATTCCACATACGTTTTCATGCACTGAAGACGAAAGGAAGAAAAAATACGTTAAAATTACAAAACTATTACATAAACATTATTAGAATACAAACATGTTCTAAGATACTGTATCATAAATTTAAAAAAAAAAAAAAAAAAAAACTTATGATGTAGTAAATGACAAACATTATTAAATGTGTAATGGGAAGAATTCTATGCTAATATATGACAATCAGAATTATTGTTGTTTTAAACACATGATTATTTCTTATCTACAGTCCCCCCTATCTTCTCTAATAAACGAATTCTTATTTACTTCAGAATGGGTGGTATAATTTGAGTATTCTTCCGAAATACACAGTAAAGTACATCAAAGGAGAATTACTTAGTTTGTACTACACCAATTAACATAAATAGGGTACTCTGAAAAGTAGAAAAGACAATAACATACAAATTGTCATCAATGGGATTAAATATTCTTGTTTTGAACAAACGAGATGAATTAATCTCGTATTAAGAGGCATCATCATCTTTGTTCTATAATAAAACAAGAATTTTAGGAGAAAAAAAAAAGATCAAAAGATTGCGATCTTGGCCAATAATTAGTTTTTGGTTCAGGGGCCACAAAATTTTTAAACGGTCCCTAAATCAAGTTTTTGTATTTTCCACGGAATAAGCAACTCATACTTGGTTAACTGAAGTTTAGGTTCGCCTACACCATATGTAGTTAGTTCTCCAGATATAAGGCCTACAAGAATTTTTTTCATTAAATATATTGGATCTTTTGATCCAAAAAGGTGAATGTAGCAAAGCAATCAATTTGGTTTGACTTGATTTATTTATTTATGACGGCTTAAAAGAATTACATGCCAATTACAGGCAGAGTACTAAAACTACATATAGTTAAGTACAAATATTCCAAGAAGTTCAGAATACAAATAAAAAAACAAAGAGAAGGATGCAAAATCTTATTTGAAAAACTTGACAGAGAAATTAAAAGTATGAAATATATATTTAAAAATCTACAAAAGCGGAAGATATTAGAACTTTATAAGAAGAGAGCGTGGGCGTCAGCGACGTTTGAGTAACAAAATCTTACAGAACCTTAAAGTAGACTTTTTAAGTAAGCTAAAATTAGAACTCGAGACCACAATTTAAATATATCACACTGTAGTTTGTATTATAGATCACTGTAACAAATATCTACACTTGTAAATTAGATTAACTCAAACTATTACCTTAATCATAGCTTACGCAAAATTTATGCAGGTAGTGAATAGTTCTAGTTTGGAATATGGCTACCATTCTGGAATATTGGAAACAGTTGTGCCAAGTTTAAGTGTGGAAAAGAAGACTATTGCATAGTGGCATCGGCGCAAATCTGTCTTCAACGTGAGGGGGGAGCGGGTAAGACTTTTTCCATAATTTTGTTTTAAGTGATGTTCAAAATACTTCTGAAGTTGAAAAACAATGAGACTCATTACAACAGATGAATCTGATTTCTGAAATGAATCTATTGTATATTATACAACAAGGAACATAAATTTAATCTCACTGTGTGACAATCGAACACAAATCGTCATATTTCTCCCCAAAAAACGCATTTCAAATCGGCTTATTGGAGGAGACATGCCATCCCCCCTCCCCCCGGGATCTGGGCCAGTGCATACATTCCAGCACAAAGCGGCATGAGAGAGGATGTAGACATGTGCAGAAAACTACCGTTTGCTCTTTCCAATATATATCCTTACTATGAAGATACTAGATACTAATATCTAGCAGTCAATGCTAGCCAATACGATCACTGACTTGAATTCTCGTCAGCCGTAACTCCAACTTCTATAATAAATTAACCTGTCCACAGTATATTTTTAGGAAGCTATTTCCGCTCCCATTACACAAATTAAAATAGTAATATTTGTATATCTCTATGTTTGTGTTCTTATATATGTATATAGTCCAGTTGGAACGAAACTCGCACCATGAAATGTTATCTGTAGAAAGTATGCTGCTAGTAGTTTAAATGTCCTACAAACAAGATGAATGTAGTTGTGCGTGAATCACAGCCATGTTTGTAATGCCAAAACCATGCCCTACGCCTTTCATCCAGTTAAGTACCTTCGAGCGTGGCCGTACATTCGGGCATACTTGGGGTAGGGTGGCAGAACTGTTGGTCGCATTCAACGCAATGTATCAGTGGTCAGCACGATTGAAAACTGAAGATTCCAACACAAGACGTGGCCCGCAATGCAATAGGAGCACCTGGTTCCGGCGCAACTAAAAATAACAGCACCGTGGCCCTTCTTCTGAATGCATTATCACTAAAACATCCAATTACTGGGGGTAGGTTTACGTCGTTCTCGCGTTTCTCTCGCACACCTGCTTATCGCCGATAAGAATTATTTGTCTTGGACACAATACAGCTGTGACCGTGTGTATGAACATGAAGGTGACCATGAAAATTTAGTGTATGTGCGTACGAACCACACAGAAACCAGAGGTAGTACTCTGATACGGTTGATATTGAGATAGATATACATCCCGCTCGACTGCTTTCATTAAGGAAAGTATGACTAACGCGTCGCGTCATGTATTCGTGACGTAATCAATTCTGTTCTCCGATCTGATATGGACACTTTCCTGAACGCAATCTTCCAGCACGATAACGCGCGACCCTATACTGGCAGAACAACTACGCATGCTTTCTTCAGTGTATGCCTTTTACAATGGCCTCCTAGGTCTCCGGACCTATATCCATGTCCTGGATTTCGGTCAACGTCAACAATGAACATCTACAATAAGCATTGGATACTATATTCACACACGTCTTCAACACTTGCCATAGCAGCTACTTGTGTAACCGCTTGGAATGGTTACACGTCCTACTACGATTAGAACTCTGTTTTTGAACATCCTGTATGACACATTCGGAATCATCATCACTTACCATCACCACCTTGTCTACATTTTGAGCTAGCTCCATTAATTGCTACGTGTTCTTAACTAGTGTACAAGCATCTATTCGTAAGTATTCCGTTTACACGTAAAAATATGTAATTCCACATTACATACACCATGATGTACTTAAAGATATGTTATCTCCGAGTAGACTAAACAAAACTTATATTCCACTTTCATACACTTGAAATCAAATTCGAAAGCAAATAATGGAAGGATTTCCTTTAGATCTCTTATTTAAAGAAAATTTTTTGCAACATTCAGAATCCACTATGACAATAAGGCTTATTTATTGTGAAACAGATGAACCTGATAGCGGCGGAAGTTAAACAAGTGGAGGCCAGAGAACGTTCACCCTCGTGAGTAGTGTTTTGCGCAGTTACTGAAACAACCACGGAAATGAGATCTTGTTTTAGCGTCGGCCAACAACATACAGCAAACGACGAACCCAGATTCTCACTAGTGAATAGCTTCCATTAGGGTAATGGCCGAAAAGCTTCAGTACACGCTCCAAGGTAATGGAATGAACAGAGATCTCAGCTTTTACGCCTTCGCACATTATCCAATCTGCTTTCTCCTCAAAATACAGATATACTTTACTTATACAATGGGAACTTTCAGACTTTACCGTCATTAAGGAAGTATCAAACAAACTTCTAAAAATATGTGTAACAGAAGAACTCGAAGGTTCATCGTCGCACAAACTTGCAAACTGCCATTAGATAAGTCGACCAGAATTTTTAGAAATTATTTCCATAGGTCAAGTTTTACATATCTCTCTCAATGTTACGCCTTCCCAAAGTCTTCTCAACTGGTGTCTGTCTGTCTGTCTCTCTCTCTCTCTCTCATATATATATATATATATATATATATATATATATATATATATATATATATATATATATATATATATATATATATGTGTGTGTGTGTGTGTGTGTGTGTGAAAGAGAAAAAAATGAAATGAAATCTTTGAGTTTTACGTCCCACGGTTATGCCGGTTAGGCTAAAGGAGACGGTGATAATGAGAGATGAGTGAAATGGTGGAATGAAGAAAGTGGGAGGAAACGGGAGTACCCCGAGAAAACCCACGAGCACGGTGTTTGTCCACCACAAAGTTCACTTGGCGGGGGCTGGGATCGAACCCGGGACCCCAAGCACCAGAGGTGAACGCTCTACCACTGAGCCACCGCGCCCCCATGTGTGAAAGAGAGAGAGAGAGAGATGTTATGACAGACAAAATGAGATGTTATGCGATCGCAAAGTGAACGAACGCAGTACTGATTACAAAATGATGGGTCAAATCACACTTTCAATATTCCTCCGTAGCAGTAATCATTCCTATGTATTTGAAGTTCAGATGAAATGAAATGAATGAAATGAAGAAAGTAGAAGAAAACTGAGAACACCGAGAAAACCCACGCACACGGTGTTTGTCCACTACAAAACTCACTTGGCGCGAGCTGAGATAGAACCAAGGACCCCATGCACCAGAGGTGAACGCTCTACCACTAAGCCACCGCATCCCCTGCAGTTCAGATGAGTAAAGGAATCTTCATGAGCCTAGTTCGACAAGACCACCCCCTTCTTTTAGACCCAGTACCTCTAAAACCAAGAAACTGATAATGATTCTTTAACCTTTTAACGTCCTACGATTGTCCTTTAGACTAACGGAGACGGGTGATCGATTAGTGAATGAATATGGGAAAAAAAAGTGATATAAACGGAAACGAACGAAAATATAAATGGAAACAGGAGAACCCCAACGCAACTCATGGGCACGGTACTATTGACAAATTCACAGGGCCTGAGATCGAACCATGGGTCACTCACACCAGGCTGGTACCCTACTGCTGAGCCGGCGTGTGCCCCGTAAAGGAAGATTGGGATTAAATACATCAATTGTTGCGAGATAATCATCCCCAACGAAATGTTTCCCTCCCATTCCAGTATATCCTTTCGAAAAAGACGGTCAAAGTGTTCCAATATTGTCACAGGCAGCACCAAGGCCTAGAGCAATGGTTCTCAACCTAATTTCTATCGCGACCCCCATTTTATCATATCCTCTTGCTGGTGACCCTTTATAATATCTGGCTTCTAATTTCTTGTATATAATGGATACAGTAATTTCCCTAAAAGCCTAAACCAAACTTGGTAAGTTCATTCATATTACAAATATCGAATCCGATCCGTCATACTGTTTCAAAATGAAGGCCGTTTGAAACTTAAAATTTCAATTGTCCCTTAATTTTGGGTCATATGATAAAAAAAAAAAAAAAAAAATAAGTGATTTATAATTTTGGTTAAAAAAAATTATTAGTTGTTAAATAGTTATTTAGTATTTTAAATGACTTGATAAAGTGTGAAACAAAGATTGAACCGGACATTGCTGCACTAGTGAAATCACACGGTGTTAAGATATTCCGCTTATTTTCGCGACCCTCGGGTTGAGAAACCCTGGCTTAAGAGTATAGAAATGAAATGTCATTAATCCTGTCAGCTCTTAATATGGTTTCCAGCTGTGAAAAGGCGTAACCCTTTTACACCTCTCCCTCCATTACTTAAGATCAAAATGCATATTGATACGGTCCAAGTATTTTGCAAGGAAACAATGCTTGCATTTCTCTTCCCCTTTCGTGGTTACAACCCTGTCGACCACGAGACCAAGACCAGACATTTAACCTCCCATTCAACGTACTGACTTTTAAAACTCTGAATGACGATTTACCATACACCGTCAAAATGTTATATGTCAAGGTAACGCCCATATGGTAGTATTGATTTTATCTCCTTGCAATAGTAATAAATGTCTCATTTGTCTGCACACGGCGTTACACATCCTAAGCAATTACCTGATACTGGATCAGCTGTTATGAAAAGTGAAATTTTGCACTCTATGATTTTATCCATTCACCTGGTTAAGTGGCGGATTTAGCCCGGGGCTGGGGGGTCTAGCCCTCCCCCAGTTTTTTGAATGACAGAAATATAATTTAAGCTATTATTTATATATTTTGAAAGTTTATAGAAAACTCATGGTATACCTATCATAGTCTGGGTTCTGGCTCTCCCCCTCCAGGGTATGGATTCGATGTATTTTATTACACAGATTCCAAATTTCGAAACTCTAAGACGATTGACCTGTGTTAATTTTGTTGTATGGGCAAAAAAAAAAATGCATCCTCTCTATCCAAAATCGCTCAAATGTTACGAAATTTCGGTTTCGAAATTTGGAACTCTATGTAACAAAATACATCGAATCCGTGCCTTGCTGTCCGGTGCACAGTTTTTTTTTTTTTTTTTGTGTGTGTGTGTGTGTGTTATTAGTATTTTTACTTGTTTAAATGACTTCCCTCGCGCTATTTAGTTCAGAAACTCTCATCCTCTGTTTCTCGAGTTATCGCTTAATTTCATCAGCTAAATATTAGATAATTTGCACTTTTCCATTGTTATTAATCTATATATATAAAAGAGAACGTACAATTCTTTGTCCGCTCATCACGCTAATACGGCTGAACCAATTTCTTTCATTTTTGGGGGGTTATTAGGATTTGGACCCTAGATGGTTTTTATCATATCACTTTAATTTTTAATTACCAGTGTCTTGAGATAATTGACCATTCAAGTGTCCATAACGTACAAATCCTTTGTTATTAGTTCATCATAGGTAAAAATAAACGTATTTATATGCAACCCGCATGACCGTGTCACTCGGCGGGTTAACATAAATGACAGGCGATATACAGCGGAAAATAGCTTGAATCTTCTGTTTAAAATTTTTTAATTGATTTGCTTATTTTTACAGACACTTTTACAATATGCCAGCACCGGGATGACCGCAGCGAAGCGGGGCGGGTTAACATAAATGACAGGCGATATAATGTTAAGATTTACTGCAATCTTCTATGGTTTTTATCATATCACTTGAAAGCGAAAAAGTAAAAATTATCTAAGTAACAAAGTTTATTGCGTTCCGGGGTGACCGCAGCGAAGCGGGGTGAACGCTGCTAGTTAATGTATGGAATATTAATTACAATTACTGTGTTCTGTCTGGGTACTATCATGCGTCTCGGGTGTCAGATGTCAAAATAAATAAAACCGAACAACTACATTGCTTCTGGCGATCCTGTATGTAGAATCTTGTGATGCTTAGGCTTGCAACGAAGACCTTAGGTGGACGAACATACATCTTCGCTTCTACTTCATATTAATTACAAGTTTTAGCTTATGCATAGAGATTAAAGTTGTAGACAACCAAGAATTTTGACTGAAACTGAGTTGACTTGATTTTAGTTTAGCGTCCCTTTCAGCAGCAAGGCTATATGAGACGTGGACCTATTGATTAACGTGGAATCCGAACCGCATGAGCTCTCGCCGGGAATCGAGCCTGGGCCTCCCACGCCAAAGGCGCGTATGCTAACCGCTTAGCCACGAAGGAGCTCTTGACTCAAACTGAATTCTTTTCTCTTCCATAGTGACAGAACACACAACACACATTTTATGCTGTCAAGGTTTCATATTATTTATATTATATATATAAAATCAAGTCAACATTTAGTAAAACATGAGATATATGTTTCTTTTTATGTACAAATTGTAAAAGTAAACTACCCGAAATTCCATCTGGGTCAAGGTTTATTCTTAGAATAAGTGAAACATTCAAAATAAATGACTTTCTCGTTACAGTACAATTGTATAAAACCAGCAACTCACGATTGTTTCTATACAGTGAACCAAAGTTTCTACTATTTTCACATTTAACATCCACTTTTTTTAAAAAAATATATATACATACATACTTCAGGATTCTTTGGATTCGTGTTTTCATGAGGTTTTATTTTCCCTTTCTTTCTAATGATGACTATAGCATGTGACAATGATACCAACACGTACTCATTTCTACTACTGAAAGGTAGTCTTCTGTCAAGAATTGATATCTACCAACTTGATCCCAATAAACAATTGGCACTAGTTTCACATTAATTTTATGCCCTTAGTAATCGCTATATTTTGTCAGCAGTACAGGTCATCGAAAACCGGAAAATTTTCCACACAAGAAGGTTCCTTGCTATGGTTTATTTGGTATTTCATTACATTTTCTGACAATTTCAAACAATATTACGATCATATACTTTTCAAAGTTTCTTTACGCACATCCTAAAATCATCTATCGTGCGTATGCAATATCTAACACTGATTTTAACGAATATTTCTAAGTCATATTATTCCCTCTACATACAAAGGATTGCTTATCATTCCTGGTTCTGAATATCTAGTAACAAAAATGTTACAGTGTCACTTGGAACAAGGATTTATGAAAGTTGCATTTCTTATACGCTTGAAGATCCTTTCTCTAAGCAAGTAAAAGTCGAAACAACCAAGTGTTACTTCACTTTCTCTTTACTCTGTTGTTTCGGTGAAACGGGATCTCACTCGCTTATCAAGCCTATACAGTACAGTAACTTCCCAAAAGTTTTCACATATTCGGTGTAGTTTCAAATACTTCTAGCTAAAACAGATGAGTTCTTCTCTTGTAAAATATTCTCAAAAATTCGCTTTGGCGATTGTAGAATCGTAAAGAGTATGCACAATTCATTCATTAAAGTGATAGTTAATTAATTTATTAAAGTAGTAGTTAATTAGTACGTAAGGGAATGTTTAAATAATATGAAATTTTTTAGGAAAAAAAAACATAAAATGTACCTTTTGTATCAGGGAACACTAAATATAATTATTACCCGAAATGGAAAGAGCTAAGATAATAATGATATTATAAGTCGTACATTATTTATCTGCTTTATTTTAGTGGTGAAATGTCCTTCAGTTTCCACCATCTGGTTGTACCAGAATTGAATTCAGCTATGATTAGCTATTAATAAATTTCGGTCTATTGTAAGTTAATCATAAGTAACAGTAAAGGGGGGGGGGGAGGTTGCTTTTTACTCTTTTTTTATAATTTAATTTTGTATTAATGAAATATGTGGACTTAGAGGTAGCCATCATTTTGTTATTTGATCTGTATATTTTATTACATTTAATTTATTATTGTACTTTTATCTTGAATTATTTGAGATTATTTATAGTGGTATTATTAGTATATTGCGTAAGAGTGGACAAAGGAATTCGGCAAATATTTCCTCCGCCTGTTTATCAAAAACATGTCCTTTTGTTATTATATACGTACTAACGTGCCCAGTGAGGGTTTCAACGCCCCGGTATTTTGACCGTGTAAAGATAGTATAATCATCAGTCCTTTAATTCTGGACTTGTATAACAGGTCAGGCTAGTAGAAGACTGGTCTTTATTTGAAATGTTGAATTTTACTTTTGAGTGAAAAGGATTTAAATGTTTTAAAAAGGCGATAAGACCCTGTAGGTCTTTAATTTCCGATGCTACGAATGTTACTAAATGGATTTACTACGACTGTAAGTTAATAATTCTATAAGAAATCTAGTTCTCTCATAAAACTGATATTGTTCGGAAACAGGTTAGAAAGCCACTGCAATAATTATTTACAATTTGTTTATTAGAAAGTAAACGTCCCTTTCTCTCTCATCACTTCAAATATTGATATTCAGAGAAATTACAGTTTTAAATGACTTACAGAAAATCGGATTCTCTTCGGTAACAAAAGCTATACAGAACTGAATTTACAATTAGTTTGATAAAAATCTGCTCTTAGCCATAAAACAGAACTTCAATGATATATGTTCCATTCCAAATAACTCTTTCTGGCAAACCATACTCCATTTTCTTATGGTACTTCTGACTACTTCCTTTTCAATTTATTTCTACAAATTTACTATATCATCATGAATTCCTTGCATTTATTATCCGTTGTGGTCCATTTGAAATGCATCTACTCTTTCGCAATTAAGTTTACGGATTTTCTTGTTTAATTCTAGGAAAATGTAGAATAAATTATACTGTATTTTCGAGGCTAACATATTTTTCAATCCATTTTTTACGTGTTAATGTGTTTTAATCTAAATTTACTATTTATTCAATAAGCAGATTCAAAATTACACTATTACTTTATAGTTATTATATATACACATTGCTTAAACAAAACTAACTACGTAAATGAATGAACCAAAACTATTAAAAAAGTTGGTTACTTTGCAAAATTAAGCCTCAAATATAATACAGACTATCTGAAAACTGTTAATTGTAAAAAACTCCATAAAATAACCAAATTTGCTATCACAGCTGATTAATTTATTCACATAGTTGTTCTGTTCTGTTCTGTAACATGACTGTTAGGGTAATCAAATGTAGGAGGCTCAGGTGGGCAGGTCATGTAGCCAGAATGGAAGAAAGTAGGAACGCTTTCAGTTTTAACTGGAAATCCAATCAGAAAATGATTATTCGTAAGACCTAGGCGCAGATGGGAGAGCAATATTAAGATGGATCTCGCAGAAATAGGAATCCAAAGTAGAAACTGGATCCAGTTGGCTGAAAACAGAAGTCAATGGAAAGCTTTTGTGAACGCGACATTGAACCTCCGAGTTTCATAGGCCATGGAGTTCGTTAGCAGTTTTGTTTAAATGATTGAGCATTCACGTAACGAAACGGATAAATAGTGAACTTAAAACTTTTCAATATATAGGCCTATATTAATTATAATAATGTTAATACATGTAACTTCTTTTACAGACTACCGCATGGAGGTGGAGGTGGTTTGCACACAGATTTGAAACTTGAATAACATTACAATGCGAATATAACTAGGACTTTAAAATGGAGTTTAAAATTAAAGAAAAGAAATCCAGACAGAGCCCTCCAGCAAAACAACTAAAGCAGATAAAGCATTTAAATGAATGGCTACCTCAACAGATGTACTTTACCCAATTCATATTTAACTCCTATACTGAAATTTCTCCTGGAAGGGAAATAGAACAGACCTGTGACTTTCTTTCTACGGCAGTGGCGCTCACAAGGGGGAAAGGTTCGGGTTTTAATCTCCCCTTGAACAAGATATTATGCTTAAGATTCACAGCACGAAGATATGTATATAAAGATCTGAAATGATATGGAGAAGCCTGAACTCCTCCATGATGAAATTCTGCGTACGCCACTGTTCTATGGCGTTAAAAAAGAAAAACGAAGGCTTATTGCTGCAGAAAAAGTAGCTTGCCACTGCATTCTGTTTTATGCCCTGACTGTTCCATGTGCCATTCTGTTAGGCACATTCTCTAAGACAATTTATATTGTTTTCTTACTCTGCGGTTTATTCAAAACTTTTTCTGGGCTCTCTCTCTGACTAGAGCTTTATGCGTTCCACCCCTTTCGCACAATTAAAGACATTGTACTTTTTATGACTGGCTTTTAATACTACTACCACTACCACCACCACTAATAATAACAATAATAATAATAATAATGTCCTCTATGATCTCAGAATTAAGCAAACATTAATTCAAGACTGCTTTATACATCAATATAATCATAATGAAAACCGGTAATGTTAACTTATACGACGAAGAGGAAGGTATACGCCCACTTTATACATACTGACAAAGACTTTTTTTTTATGTCAAAATCCTCGAAGATGATCAATAAACTATTTTAAAAGAAATTTATCAGAAATGTATTTTAATGATGATATATCATAATTTTTGACAAATTAATTCGCGCTACTTACATTGAGTTTTAATATTTGTAAGGAGGGAGGGTTAAAAACATTACAAGAACTGGAAAATTACTAAAACTATTCTATACAATAGTAATATCTAGTATCAAGGGAAGTCTTCTGCTCCCGAATGACCCATCCCTTCAGTGGTGCCTTGGTTGAGAGTATACACTAATCATCTCAAAGTTAATTGAGTACCCGTGTAGTGCCCACCTAAGACCAAAATCCGGAAGATTCTTTTAAAAAGTTTTTTTTTTTTCCTGAAGAGACAAACAAGCAAACATCACAACAAAACAAAAACATATGTAAAGAATTTAATCATTTTATTCACCTGCGTGCTTAGAAAATATGTCTGTCAAGGACACTTGTAAACAAAAAGTAGTTGTTATTTCCTACGTGGCAATCAATCATAACAAAGATAAAAACTCGTGTCGGGAAAAAAAATGTCTGAAGAGCTGGGTTCACTCATCATCCCTCAGAAATCTGTACAAGGCTTCTAGCTACGAGGCATCAAGCGAAAATAATATGCAAATTTGATTTGGAAACTTAAAATCAGTACACGAATTTAACTCAAGGCCGTCATCAACTGTCCAGTATGTGGATTCTTAAGAGGAAAGGCGGAGGGGGAAACAAACCAATCTGTTTTTTCCATGAACACCAATATTAAACATTAAGGTCAGTAAGAATTACGAAACACTAATGGATTTCTTAAAATACCAGTTACTTAGCATAAAAACCTCCTGTTCAATGTGACAAACATTTGTGATTATTTCAAAATGAATACAATAATCAATAAAAAATATTGAATAAATAAATGATTAAAAAAAAAAAAAAAAACTCACCTCTCGACAGAAAGCACATCCACATTCCTGTATGTCGAATGTATCTTTGAAAGGAACATCGACGAGACATAATTTGCACAGGATAGTTGTTGCATTCTTCTCAGCTGATGGGTCCATATTTAGAGAATACCGAGAAGATGCCATACTAAGGAGACTGTTGCATCTTGAGCACATGCGAGAAGACGCAGGTACACGAAGTCGATTCACTGGTTTCATAGGCTCCAAAAGAGCTTGTCCTTCGGCTAAAAGCATGTTCCTGGACGAGGCTGCCCTAAGGAGAGATCGAGAGGGAGCAGCCGAAAGCTTCGATGAGGAAGAGGCTGACCGGATCACTGCTAGACTGGACAATGCCAAAACTGTCTCGCACTTACGGATGGCTAATTCACGTCCAGAATCTGGTTGGGCCAAACTAGTACAACTAGCGTCCCTCTTCATATTGCTGGGCAATGATGGCCCAAGGAGTCCAGGATCAGCGGGACTAGGAGCTGCTCCAGAACTGCCTCGGTTCCCCATGTCGCCCCGGGACCGAGAGCGCTTCAAGAGTGTGCGAAGACTTGGCATCAGATCGATGCTGGTTGTGCGCGAGATCCAGCCGGACACTTGCTGCGTGGGCGTGGCCCGCTCGACGGCGCCGTAGGACGCTACGTCACAAGGGCGCTGAGGGGTTAGAGGAAGCTCCTCCGGCACGCGCTCGAAACGCACGCGGCTTCCCTGTTGTCGACGGCAGCTGCTCAACTCACTGCTGAGATGACCCGTCATCACGTGGGTCAGGTGGAAAACACACAACCCACGGAGAACTTAGACACGGGTCACCAACACTTGCCTGCAAAGAAAAGAAAAAAGCGTTCATTACACCTAGCACTAAATAGATAACATAATAAAAAGTTTATTTTCCATTCAACTCATTTTCAATAACACTTTCTTATTCATTTCTACAATATGGAACACACTGAGACTACGGAAAGTATATACAAACAAGAGTGAAATTAAAAAAAAAAAAAAAAAAATGTAAAATCACAATGCAATGAAAAACTCTTAATACTGTTTTAAAAATTAACACGTCAATATAATTTTGGGTCAATATCGTGTTTTACTTGAATCAACGATCATTCCACTAGCTTCACCGTCAACATAGACACACACACAATATATTCTTAATATAAACACATTACTGAGTGAAATAAGCTAATTGGTTGAACGAGGATGTGGGAAGACTCCTGAAGAACTCCGTGAAAAGCCACGGACACCTACTACAAACTCACATGGTTTGGAATCAAACCAGGAACCCTTTGCAATAAAGTAAGCGTTCTACCACTGAGTCAGTGCCCTCATAAATACATTATTGTTTATATTAATGCCAACTTGTTCCTCCGATGATAATGTTGGTAGTCTGTCTAATTTACTAGGTCACTGTCTTCTCGAGAACGTGGTAACAGGAACTGTGGAGGGCGGGGAAGGGGGAAGCAGAGGAGATTGCATAACAGTCTAAGCTGAATAATTACTCACTATTCGAATCGTAAGAGTACAAATGATCAATACGTTCTGTGTTATCTGGGTACTTGCCTGATTAAATTGAGATCCGTAAAAATATACGGGAAAGGTGTCCGTCCGACCTATCATGAGTACGAGAAAGATTTATCATATAGTCACTTTCGTACGAAAGATTTAAAAAAATATGAAGTACATAAAAAAAAGAATCTTTGCACGTTTAATATATGTACAATAAATAAAAACTGGCTAGAAAATTACTTAAGACCTACAGAATATCACACACGAAAGTCATGTTTTCTATGATATATCGGTACCTCGTCAATCAGAACTTTTCCTTCTACGGTGAGCTGTGTTTCACATAATATTAAGTATGTGTATTGTGAAATATATATATAAGTAACAATACGGGGCAGTGGTAGAGCAGTTTTCTTGGAGAGGGTCCCTGGTTCGATCTCATGACAAGTACGTCAGTTTCCTTCCTCACTATCATTCCACCATCATTTCACTTTAGTCAGCCTTCTTTAGCCTAAAGGGCATAATTGTGGCGCGTAAAACGAGAAATTTCATATAATTCATTTTAACTTCCACTATATGTACTGTCACATCTTTACTAACTATCCCAGCTCGTGAAGTGCCCCTCCGCGGCCAAGAAACTAAAGCACAGTAGCTAATGCACGTGATTTCTGTGCGTATGATCCCGATAACGGAACAAAGCTTGATATAAAACAAAGTAGTGGTTTGGATACTTTAAATAAATAGTACGGTACGCCCTGTCTTATGGCGCAACCTTTGTGCTGAAATGGGATTGTTATACACCAATCAAAATAATCGGGCACGGTGGCTCAGTAGTAGAGCGTTTACCTCTGGTGGATGGGGTCCTTAATACGATCCCAGCTCGCCCCAAGGAAGCTTTATTTTGGACAAACAGCGTGCGCGTCGGTCTACTTGGGGTTCTCCCGTTTTCTTTCACTTTATTCATTTCACAAGTCTTCAGTTATCAAAAAAAAAAAAAATGAAATGAAATGAAATCAGAGTTTTACGTCCCACGATTATGCCGGTTAGGCTAAAGGAGACGGTGAGGATGAGTAATGAATGAAATGGTGGAATGAAGAAAGTGGGAGGAAACAGGAGAACCCCGAGGAAACCCACACACACGGTATTTGTCCACCACAAAGTTCACTTGGCGGGGGCTGGGATCGAACCCGGGACCTCAAGCACCAGAGGTGAACGCTCTACCACTGAGCCACCGCGGCCCCCCTCTTCAGTTATCATCGTCTCCTTTAGCCTAGCCGACATAAGTGTGGCACGTAAAACTTAAAAGATTTCATGTCATTATTTTCCAATCCTTATCAAGTAAATCCAGTAAACAGGCTGAGAACTACAATAAAGGCAGATAACATCGATTACAGGTTAAGTCTTCGCTACCTTCTCCCTCCCCCTACAAAAAAAAAAAAAAAAAAAACAGTACATAATTTGAAATCAAAACATAAAAAATTTACGAAGTGCTTCACATAATAATCTGCACAGCGCTACTAAATGAAATAACAGTTACCTTCACCACCTTTGCTACAGGGCAGAAATTTCAGCCAGACTACTCTGACGTCAAGCTGCAAAACCCGGATTTCTGCCCCATAATAAAAGGTTTGAAAACTTTTACGTTTACTTAAAAGCATCTTGCAGATAGGCCTATTATCTGGATCATTTTGTGTTTTATGTCCTTCACTGTCTCAAGTTATTTACCAAAACTCAATAAACTGTTCGGGAGGGGGGGGTTAAAGAATGGGGAATGTAGCAGAGACCCTTAAGACAACATTTACTTCTTATATTTTGTTTCAAAAATTTACGGAAACAATTGGAACTAAAGAAAGATGGAAAAGGTCCAAAATACTTCTGCTACAAGTAAGGTAAATTTATGCATTAATTTGAAGGCGACACTAACTTAGCTTAGCAGGAGGTCAGCTAATTTTAATTGAAGGTTAAATTTCCACCTTCCCCTTCCGAAAGGTCAAAGAAACAGGTTACGTTCCCTTGATAAACAATTCGTGCATAAAAACACCACGAAACATAAACACAAAACCACTGCCAAGAAATGTTTAAAAACACTTCTTCACACAAAATTCGCAATCCATTACAGTAATATATAACAATCAAAGTACCAACACTATCACAGAAATCTTCACTGAGAAACTATACACAAGTCTTATGATCAACATATACGATGGGCAAACTTCCTTTCACTCCCTCTCCTCTAGAACACTACCAGAATTATCGAATAAAAAGCTATTCTGTTTGGAATGTAACATTAAGCATGGTAAGTACAATGTCATCATTACCAAATCACTTGTCATACTGAAAAGCGTCTCTATTGTCCCCTTTTATGTAAAAACTCCCCTTGATGTCATCCTTGAACTGCAATCCTAGTAGTATTGCTTACGAAACGAGACATTCCTCGAGTCTAGTGGGCAACACTGGCTCACCAAAGTCTTACAAGCTACACTCATGTCCAAAATTATAGTCGCATGTCTATAAATATGTTGTGGTAGGAATATAATTTGATAACAAATTCGCCTGGAATTTCTTATAGTGTTAGTATGTGTATAATCTGAAAAGACATGTATGGGGCAAATTACGTCAAAAGAGCAGTAAATAAGAACAATAAAACTAAAATAAAACTTCCTTGTCCATTTAGCAACATTTTGTTTTCCTCATTCTAATTTTCGTTTTTATGATACTCTTCCCATGAAATTTACTACAAATATATATTTTCCGATTATACACATAGTATCAGTATTAAAAGTACCCTGCAAAATCATTATCGAATTATATTCTTAAAAGAAGACAGTTATAGATATGCGACATGCGACAATCATTTTGGACATGCGTGTACATTCGCGAAATGTCCTCCCGGTATTCGTGTAAAATTGATTCAAATGCGCCGCAACCCAATGAGTATTGTATTATTTTTAGCGGCCCATACCGGTAATTTGCATATTTATGGGCCTTCATATATATATATATATATATATATATATATATATATCTCAGGAATTCAATCAAACATTACTATAACGCTCGGACACAAAATTGCTTTTAGTTTCTTTAGATGTAACTGAGAATGAACGTGGGCATATACAGACAAATTGGATCCAGTACTGCTTCTCTGACATGTTATCCACCTTGAATTCAATTTCCGGTTTTTCAAATAGGTTCAAGTGATACATCAAATTCATGTATAATTTTCCCAGAAATTGATTGGTGTAGTGAATGTTACCATAACTTGTACAGTTTGCACGGTATTTCATGTTAAATGTCACTTCACGAATATTGATTGAACCAAATAGAAAGTTAAGCAATTGATAGAGTTGATCACGAACAATTCTTTTTTTTTTTTTTTTTTTTTCCAACGTCCATTTCTATTTCAACAAACCTTTCCAGATTAAGTTTAGTACACCAAAAGCATCTCTCATAACTAACTATGGTCTATGCAACCAGGAGGTTCAAATGCCGCGTTCACAAAAGCTCTCCACCGCCGTCCTTAGCCGACTGGATCCAACCCCTATTTTATACTCATACTGCTGAGAGATTCATCTTAATATTATCCTCCCATCTGCGCCTAGGTCTTCCTAATAGAAGTTTTCCTATTGGATTTTCAGTAAAAACTTTGAAAGCTATCCTACATCTCTTACGAAACAGAAAATGTTCAAAAGGAAAAGAGGGGGGAAGGAAATACAATGCTGAACTGCAGAATAATGGCTCGCAGCCAACAGGACCTTTATCTAAAGTTGAGATCATTCCTATATTGGAAGAACCTACTGTGGGATTCATTTTACTCTCAGGAAAATAAGCCTGGTTATCATTCGTGTCTATGGCAACGCTTAGATTACTTAAGCCATTAAATAACCGACAAGACCACAATACAAGGTCAGGCATAACTAAACTACATGCTGTGCCACTTCAGTTTTCGAACTTCTATTTCGTATTCTTTCTTGCGGTCTCCATCCATGCATGGAATAACCTACTACTCAACACAAAACAGTCACCTTAATAAGTCAATACAACAATCACTACATACTTTATATCTTTTAGCTTAGAAGAACCTGGTGACAAAATGTGTTATTATATTCCTTTACTTTTCCATTTAAAATCAAATTTTGATCTCTGAAATTTAAGTATCCTCTTGTTTATTTCTAATTTTTGTTAATGGTCCACTAGCTGAACCTGCGCTCTCTACTCAGCGCCATCATTCTGATATGACCATGAATTTCCTTACAGTTTCCTCGTTATATCTGTGCATGTCTGTTTACACACAAGTGAAGGACAGGACGACTTGCAAAGGGAGTGAATTACTATAAACAAACATATAACTGTAGCTTTTAATGTATAGAAGTTGGGCTGACTTTGTGGCAAACTTGGAGAAGTGACGGATGACGTCAAATGGATTTTTCCCATTATAAATCCATATCAGTCCAAGTACGCCTCATTGCAGCTTTTGAGAGCTTTGAAGTTGCAAGCATAGGTTTTGCCATTCAGATTTACCCAAAGTGCCTGCAATATCTGTCAACCCGCTCTGCGTAGCCCCTGTACTGGTTGCCTAACACAAGGATATGAACCTTATCTTTGCCCTAGCGACAATGATAATCTTATGGCTCAAAACGACCCATTAAATGTTGATTACAACAATAATGACACTTTTCTTTTATTAAAAAACTTGAATAAGAACTGGCAGGTCCGCACAAAGTTTGAAATAGACCAGTGAAAACAGCAGCATGTTTTTAGAGCTTCTGGTTTCAGGTATCTCATTGTAAAAAGGAATTGGTCATAAACATATAGGGCTAAACCTAATTTGTGCATCTCTAGTTTATGTTATATGTATATCTGAAAGAGTAATAAATTAATAGAATACATACAGTACTACAATCTGATGGCGGCAGGACCTTCCATACCTGGATGTTAAGCTAGTTCTTTCCGTTTGAACCTGTCTCCCTTACATCTATTTTAAGAACATGGACGCAATGCAGTAATGACCTCTCTGTCTCTCTCTCTCTCGTTCCTAACAAATGGAAACCTTAATTGCCCTGTGACAACTTCAAATGACTATCTTCTGGACATACTGTCTGCTAAATGTCCTTGAAATTAACCAATATATCAGAAACAAACGAATAAAAACAAGATACATATACGACAGCAGTCAAGTCTAATCTACAAGGTATCCAACTATCGAAACTAAACCAAGATGGCATTGATTTCACGAATAGATAAATAATTACATAAGTAAACTTCAGTAAACTGATACAATGCGAAAATTTTCCACTTGATTTCGAAAATCATCAACATCATAGGTATTCTGCCATTATTGGCAGGTCACCTGCTGTAACTGAGAAGCTCTCTTGCCCCACAGTCTTCCACCAACCTATTCACGTACGATTTCTGTTTTGATATCGACCATTAACTGTAGTCTCCTTCGTCCTCTCTCTTTCCTGCCATCATACTCTCTAAAACATCCCTCATGAAAGGTATTTTAAAATACAAGCTAAAGGATAGAGACATATTACAAGATAATTTGCTCCACAGTAGAGCTTTATATATGAAGCGAAAATTGACAAGAACTCAAAAGATTCTTACAAAATTATACGGTGTTCAAGTACCGAGCCCTCACCTCTTGTGGCACGGATCTCTTAGTTCAATCCTGGATTATCGAGTCTAGGATAGATAACTTTATATCTGTGTACTAATTCTAATGTTTTCTAGTTTTCTCTTACATTCCTATTTTTACAATTCTTCCATAATCATCTATTTGCGTTAATCATCCATTCTCTTAGTTTGCAAATATAACAATGGGCCATTAAGCTAAATATTTAATATCCATTAAAAAAAAACTTACGGATCGTACAACTTAGCCTCCTCAGCCTTTCCTTTTACCTAGGTATTTTCTAACCATTATTTTATGTTGGTTATATTACACGTCTTTTGAACGCAACAACTAGAGTACGGAAGTTTACATGCAAAATCTCGGTCACAAAGATGCAAAGTTTTGGCTAAAATGAGCAAATTTCAAATGTACCTTCAACTGTAGTGCAGTTTGTATAATGAATGCCGCCTTCTACATATGATGGCTCGTGCTATACATAAGTCATTGTCTATTCATACGGAAAGGAAACTTCAGGAAAACACCTCCGATAACTAAATGGCGAACCAGAACCTTCATTTCAAACTGACAGTCGCTTGTCAACTGCACGTGGAGTCTTAGTTGCCACAACTCCAAACGCTCTTCTCTTGTTCTTACATTGCCTGGCATCTGTTTCATATTAGACATAGTATTGGGGAGAAACTACAGATACAGGGGGTGTCACGACGTTGCAACCCCATAAATACAGTCAAAAGAGGGATGGAGGGAGGAAGGGATGCTGTTGTAAGAACTCAGCATGAGAACTTGAAAGAAATTTGTGGAACCGCACTCATGTTAAGTGAACGCACTATACATCATGCATAAGGATTCAAAATTCAACCATATATTAAAAAGTATGAGTAAAAAGTCCCAGAACACGATGTATTTAAAATCACAAGTTCAGTTGTGGATATACGGGTATCGTACGCCCCTGGACGTGGGAGAGCTGGGTCCGATACACTGTGTTAGCTCAGATGTTTCGAATTTCATGTAAAGCCGAAGGTCAACGTCTTATACATATACTCGGGCTCAAAAGGACGGTAAAACTCCAAATCAACCAGGGGGCAGGAAAGCTCAACTCAGCCGGGAATCGAACCAGGAACCCTACGCACCAGAACTAAGCTCTCTACCAC
>NC_137471.1:138509706-138599706 GCF_964235325.1 Thermobia domestica
TCTATGATTAGAATTGGTTTTGTTCAATCACGTAAAGAATCTCTGGTCAAAGTTCCGTTCTACTCACACATTTCTCTCTTGATGTTGCAATTTTCACAAAAAGCAAGGTATGCTTTTGTTCGTACTAGATCTTCAAAGTTGAAAAGCGTTCAAACATTTCAACAGATGAATAAATTCTATTAACTTTTACGTAAACTTAAAAGTATCTCTAATAGAAAATATTCTACACAGAGCCCCCCCCCCCAAAAAAAAGTAGGCTACATGCGTAAATCCTGTAGTTTTTGGACTTAACGCATTACTGCATACCGGTATAGCATCCTGCAACAAACGTATAGCTGAAAATGTATGTTTTATAATACTTTCCGTACAAGTGTTCTACCTATACATACTTTCTGGACGAAAGAAAGAACTGTATAGAATCTCACATACAGATGGAAGTATATGACATATAGCTGACGTATGTAACATACGTATACGTATGTAATATACGGAAAACTATTAGATGTCAGATATCCTGCAATGAGATGATGTAACATCTAAGTGGGGAAAAAGGGCAGTACACATGTAGCATATGGACAGCGCTCCATACAGATTTCCGTAGCAAATATATGGATCCAGTATATTTGTACAATATATCGCAGTCCGGATAACGGATTTTTCTCAGTATAATTCCAATAAAATGCTATAGATTTTGCTACTGTATTTTACACAATAGCATTTACGTATGTTACAATAATTTTTTTCCATCTAAAGCAGACATCATTAATAGATTGGATCGCATGAATTAATTTTTGAGACTTTATTATACTATACAAAGAAGATCTAGGTCAAAGGATTTCTTTCGAAGAGAATGACAAGAGACACATTTCACAGCGTGGGTGCTTCGGCAACGAGGAATTAGAGCGTAGCAGACTGAAATATCAAGTTGCTAAAGAGAAGAAGAGTCCAGCTTAATGTCATGAAGAAACCTCTTTGAAATATTAAACATAAGAAAATGGAAATTTCAGACTCTGCAAATTCATGAAGTTATTATTAATAGATAAAGACGTTTGCTCTTTGCATTGAACTATCTAAATTAGTTTTCAACTGAAGGCAAAGATTCTTAATACAACCGCTTCTCTAAATTTATTATTATTATTATTATTATTATTATTATTATTATTATTATTATTATTATTATTATTATTATTATTATTATTATTATTATTATTATTATTATTAAGTTAATGTGATTTATTGGGATTTTGAAAAGGCATTTGATAAACTACTTCATCATATACTAGCAGCGTTCACCCCGCTTCGCTGCGGTCACCCCGGAACGCAATAAACTTTGTTACTTAGATAATTTTTACTTTTTCGCTTTCAAGTGATATGATAAAAACCATAGAAGATTGCAGTAAATGTTAACATTATATCGCCTGTCATTTATGTTAACCCGCCCCGCTTCGCTGCGGTCACCCCGGAACGCAATAAACTTTGTTACTTAGATAATTTTTACTTTTTCGCTTTCAAGTGATATGATAAAAACCATAGTAGATTGCAGTAAATGTTAACATTATATCGCCTGTCATTTATGTTAACCCGCCGAGTGACACGGTCATGCGGGTTGCATATAAATACGTTTATTTTTACCTATGATGAACTAACAAAGGATTTGTACGTTATGGACACTTGAATGGTCAATTATCTCAAGACACTGGTAATTAAAAATTAAAGTGATATGATAAAAACCATCTAGGGTCCAAATCCTAATAACCCCCCAAAAATGAAAGAAATTGGTTCAGCCGTATTAGCGTGATGAGGGAACAAAGGATTTGTGCGTTCTCTTTTATATATAAGATTATAAATACAGCCCGGATTTATATGCAAAATGCATGTTTATAGTAACATGCAGAAACGTATGGAAAATATATTTTTCTTTCCGACGGATTTGTAAGGATTCATTTGAGTCGCATGTGATAGGACATATAAGTGCATATTTTGAGTGAATTTCGATGTGTATGCATATTCCGTAAACTCTGTACGATACTGCATATTTCCGAATTTTATTTCTGCATAGTAGCATATTTCAGAGTATATCACAAGAAAATAGTTTATATTTAAAATGAATTGAATCATCTTGTAAACGCAGATGTAGAATAATGCATACAATTAGTTTCCCCGACTTGTCTTGGATATGATCTTCATCGCGTAGTAGATACAATCAAATGCCAATATCCAGAAGTAGAAGCATTTGCACAAAATGTAAAGAAAATATTTCTGAAAGCTCCGTCACCGCAACCAGTTTTAACGTGATGAAGCTTGTGGCTACAAACTGTGTCGTATTATGCAGATAACTTAAATCAAGTAAAGACAGTTGTAAATTCACTAAATCCCGATGATGCAGTCACGATTTATGTATCACAAAAATGTTTTTCTACAAGTGGCAACACAGCCATTTCTAGAAAATACCTGAAATTATTAGACATTTGGAATTCCGTAACACTGCTTTGCAGCATTCACTGTCCGTGTTGAGCGAATTTTCGTGGACTTTGTGCAGTGAAACTCACGAAGTTGCGAAAATAAAGTCAGATAAACTTTGCCAAATATTAGACAAAAATCCCGGATAGAAAACAAACTGACATTGCAGATGTATTATCTTGAAAAATAAGGAATTGGAAGAGGACCTAACACAGGAACACAGTTGGTGCTTTCCAGTGACTTTTGCTGATGTAGAAAGGAACTTTTCGATCTACAAAAGTATTCTCACTGATAAACACAAAGGGTTTACAGGAGCGAAACCTAAGAAAGACCTTCATAACAGAGGTTATTAACGTAGGATATTTTTGTAGGAAATTGAGATTTTATTTTCTTAGTATATATTTTAGCGCATATGTTAAATTTTTAACGCATATTTAGTGCATATTTTTTATATTTTTCGTTCATATTTGCATGCATATCTCGGGGTTTATTTGTGCATGGAAATCCGGGCTCTAATTATGAAGTATATTGATGAAATTCGAACTATCATGTTGTATAATAGTTGTTTGTATTTATCTGAAAGGAAATTCTTGGTAAGATATAAACATTTTTCGATTTGTAATATTACTTTTGGAGTGCCTCAAAGTTCAAATTTGGGGCCTTCACTATTTTTTAATTAATGATATATATATATATATATATATATATATATATATATATATATATATATATATATATATATATATATGAAAATATTATTTGCAATTCTTTGCTCTATGCAGATGATATCTAAATTTTTCAACCTATTTTAACTACAAAGAATCAATGAGATTTTAGAAAATAATATTGATACTATTATACATTGGTCAGAAATAAATTTCCTACCTTTGAATTTGCCTAAAACTCAAAGGATATCTTACTCCAGAAAAACAAACTCCTCTATATATGAATATAATATTGGTAACCATCAAATTCAAATTGTAAATTATGTAAACAATTTAGGAATTACTCTTCATACAAACCCTCTACATACTCTCATTTTTTCATAAACATCTTCAGGTCATAACATCTAAAGCTAAGAGAAATTTAGCACTTATTAAATGGTTGTGTAAATTTTTTAAACTCAATTAATACAAGCAAGGTTCTTTATCTATGTAATATACAGTCTCACCTTGAATATGCACCTGTTATTTGGAATTGTGAACCAAAATATTTTGCGAATTCTATTGAATCTATACGGAATAATTTTCTTGTGTGGCTAAAATGGAAATTCAAGCAATATGTTAATATGATGTTAAGTGATATATGGTAGGATTTAAGCTTAGTAACTCTTGGTGATAGACGTAGTATTTTCAATTTAAAATTCTTACATAATCTACTACCCTAATACTAGAAATAATAATGTTTTATTTATAATGTTAGGAACAGCAGTCAGCCAAATTCAAATTCAGAAATTAGTACACTCAGAGGCATAAATATTTAAAAATAAATGAAGGAAGTAAGTACAATGTTTGCTTAGTTACTACAGCTTTCAATCATTCTTAATTTACAGCTTGACCTACATCTTTGAATCAATCTTAATTTGCAGCTAGCTGAATCAATCTTAATCTATACCTTGACCCCTTATATTAAGTCACGTGTCACTTATCTAATAGAAAAGTGACACAACGCAAAATCATTAACTTTTCAGGAGAGTGGTTTGAAGATTTGCACTGAAAATAACATTCTGTAAAGAAGCGAAGAAAAATGTTTAACTTTTTGTTTATTCCGTAAAGATTTTGTATTTGGAAAATGTACTTGTCCCCTTCATAACATGCTTTGAAAGTTTGAATACTGGTACTGCAGTAAATTTAAAATGTAATTTTGAGTTTGGTCATCTTTCCGCATAAAACAATATGTGGTGTTCAGGAAAATGTCGAATGAAGAGCCTAAAGCATTTCTTTTAATGCTTTATTACCAAAGGAATAGTTTCTGACTAACTACAAGTACTAACAAAACATCACTCTGTAATTAATTAAATAGAAGTAATGATAAGTATAAATAGTACGATAATATAAGGCGAAAATCACGTAATAAAATAGGTTAGGAGGGATGCACACGGTACTTAAGACTGTATCGCCTCGTCTCGAGAAAATGTTGTCTCGCCTCATTTCTGAGACCAAACAAAAATAATATGACGTAAGTTAGGTAATAAAAATTTTAGTATGGGAAATTTTCAACACTGATCAGTGTGCAGCAAATCTCGCCAGTTATGAGGAAACATATAAGAATCAGACGATAAACGGACAGCTGACGAAGCAATATTGTTTTTCTGCCTTTATGGGGCATTCGACTCTGAAGTCAACATTTTCAACGAACCTAAAAGAAATTCGTTACTGAATTCGCTCTCTCTCTCTCTCTCTCTCTCTCTCTCTCTCTCTCTGTGTGTGTGTTATTTGCGTTTTTTTTTTCAATTTTGAGCCCTCCATTTGATAGAGCATCAAAAACTATTTAAGAATGTGATTGAATTTTTCTTGTCACTCTTACCGTTCCCGAGATATTAGCCAAAAAAAGTTACGATTCCAGGAGATTTAAGGTGCCATATCTCGGGAACCGTAAGTTATATAGAGAGATCATATTGGTGTTAATCAATACCTAAGAGGATGGTAAACATTTTGGTATCAAATAGTAACCGGTGGCCACTGTCCAACTGTTATATTGTTAATAATACAAAAATCAAACAACTGTGTCGTTAGTAAAATTTGTCGTCAGTCAAAAAAGATTGGAAACCACTGGTTTAAACTATCAATTTACGGTGATAGTGAAAATGCTGGTGCTAATCGTGATACTAAAATGAAATGAAACCCTATTTCTGTAGACTGAAGACGAATAATAAGTATAACTGGTGATCATAGAAGAATTAGTAGAATAAAAATGTTGGAGGAAACCGGAGAAACTCAGGAGAGAGATAGAGAGAAAGAAAGAAAATAAAACTAGTGGGGCGGAAATATAATTACGGATTCCTCATTCTATTAAATGGTGGACCACTGAGTATCGATGGCCGTTTTATGTACGTCCTTTACAGTGACCACGCGTAGCGTAGTCACTAACGCTCTTGTCTTTGGTGCAAGAGGTCTCGGGTTCGATTCGCGGTGGGGACATTCAGTCGAAAAAGTGTAAAAGCTTTTTCAGGCAAGCTCATCCTGAGTGAGGTTTTCCTGGGTTTTTCTCATTCACACCAGGCAAATGCCGGGGTGGTACCTCACACACAGGTTCCAGGCCGCTTCCTTCCTTCCTATTCCTCGGATAGTGTGCTCGCCGAGGGACGTCATCCCTCATACGCGACTGGCTAACACGGCCATAAGTATCAAAAGCTCAGAAATCTGATTTCTAATTCCTAATTCTAATGTAAGTCATTTACGTAGCGTGCATTTTAGGAACACCCCGCTGCAGACAACTATGGATGAGCGATAAAGAATATGGATGTTCGTACGAGTACTTTATGTATACTCTTGTGAATATTAAATGCCTCCTTGATTTCTCCCTTTTCCTTAAAAAAAAAAAAAAAAAGCTATTATTTTGCACATTCAAGGACAAACAACATCAACAACAAGAAAACTAATTGCAACGAGAGGAAACCCACGCATGCAACTAAACTTAAATCTTAATGAGTTATTCATGATAATTCCAAACTGCGCGTAAACACATGACTGAACTTAGATCTCAAGTCTCTAAACTATACATTATATTGTAATCAGACTAAACTACAATTTTCACAAGGGGCGTTTTTAGTGGTTATTATTCATGAATAGTCATAACTTCAAGGCCGTCGATTTAATATATATCTTGTTTATTCAGAACGTTGTTTGGCTTATTTTATTTATTATTTAAATGTTCTATGTGGTTAAAACTGTGGATTTTAGTTTCCAAGTACCGAACTCGGGCAGGGTATGTATCCAATTAAATTTCTGTTCATGTTGGCCAGGCGCGCACCCAGATTTTTTTGTTGAGAAAGGTCCAAATTTTGAAGGAAGGGGGAGGTTCCAATCATGGGCGTCTCTGGCATTTTAAAATTGGAGGGACGGGGACGACTAGAACGCTAGTAGACTCTAACTAAAGTTACGTCAAAATTATGATTAAACTGGAATCTACTTTACTAATGGCATCCGCTCTTTCTACCTTTAACAACACAATTCATCATAATTTTCTTTCATCACAGGTAGACTACTTGCCGAAAAGAAATTAAGTTTATATATAATATTGTTCTTAGGTTATTTCTTTACCTGACATTCCTACCGGCGAATTTCTGCTCAGTGTTCTTAAATGCATTTGCGGCAGTGTACCTTTATAGTAATCATATTTTTGGATTTTTGAGGTAACAAAATCTTCTCTGAAAGAAGTCTTACGATGTTGCTTGATTTGATGGCGAATTTCTAATTTTTTTATTTTCATTCTTCTTCTGTATTCTTCATAAACTCAAAAGGTATATTATCTACCTTTTTGTTCTTCATTTCGCTGTATGTTTTTGAACTTGTCGAATGATCCATCCTCGATTGTTTCGTTTTTTGTTTTAATGTCTAAAATGTAGGCCTACAAATTATTCTTGCTATCATTCGGCTCCTTAATGTATTCTTTCCATCTTCCTTAAACTCAATTCGCTCATTAAACACTCATTTCTATCTTTAGTTTCTATATTGTTATTGCAGTTGTCCCTTGCTGCTTTTCTACAGTATTCGAAGGAAATTTACTCTCGTATAATACTGTATTTAAATTTCTCTATCTTTTGAAATTCTTCTTGTCATCTTCGCTTCTGTTGTATATTTCCCTGTCTTTGTAGATTTCCCTTCTTAATTTGCAGATAAACTTTCTATACATCCTTTCCTTTCCTTCTCAATCTTCCTTCGTCATGGAAGAAAATTGTCGCTGGTTAAGCTATGAAAAAAATATGCCTGCAGCCGAGACTACTTTGTCTAACCAAAAAGCTTAACTTTTTTTTTAATCCTTCTTTGAAAGTGACCCACGTCAGGCGTACATTCTAATCACATTAACCTAATGTTTGACAACAGACATAACTTTCATTTGTTCAGCCTATGTTTTTACTTCTTCCACATAGATCTAAATATTTTCAGCATTGATCTATTTATCTCGTACTTAAAATATTTGGGGAGGACGCGTCCCCCTGTCCCCCCGCCAGAGACGCCCGTGGTTCCAATAGTAAAAGCCATTACGTTTCTGTGGTATTGAACGAATACTATTCTGCACCCGACAAGATGATGAGTAATTGTAAAATACTTCCAGCTATATTAAAAAAAAATAGGGCTAGATTGTTGAGTTTAGCGTCCCTTTCAGCAGCGAGGCTATATGAGACGTGGACCTACTGATTAACGTGGAATCCGAACCACAGGAGCTCCCGCCGGGAATCGAACCCGGGTCTCCCACGCCAAAGGCGCGTACGCTAACCGCTTAGCCACGGAGGAGCTCCAGAACTAGATTGTTTCTATAAGAGAAAGAAAGAGTACAGATGAAGTGTAAGATCAAATTTTCATGCTACATCAATCATTTCCCTGTTAAACAAGTATAGTGCTAGTGAAAAATGTGTACAAATGCATGTTGAGTTAGAAAGTTTTTTTTAGGGGGTGGAGTTCGGGCATGGTGGACCCTCTCGTGAATGCGCCCCTAATACTGACTGAAAAATATTTTATTATAAAAATAATGCATGGCTAAAGAAAAATTAATGGAAAATATTTGAAAGCAGTCATGATTTCAGATTTCATACGGAAGCAGGTAACTTTCAATACACTAAGGTTAAAGTAGTACTGCGAAAATTCTGATAACTTACATCGAACTCGAATGGATATATTATATGTCTCGGAGAATTTCTTAGTTACAAGCGGGAGGGAGCATTTTCAACCCAGCGCCACCCTCTAAAATCATCACTGTTTGAAAGACATATAACTTTCTGTCATGTGACTAAGGAAGCTCCTGACACACAAATGTTAGAATTCACTGGTGTTGCCGACCCTCTCTTTCACGAAGTCAACTCCTAAGCTGAATCGAGAACTAAATAAACCGTCTTATCGCTTCCGAAAACAATAAATTCAACACAATTTATGAAAAAATATTAGGGAAAATCATTAGCCCCGACCAAAACCATTTATTCAAAATTGCTCCTAGCACTGGACCCAAATGATTTTTTTTTTTTTTTTTTTAAAGTTACCCCTGAACGACTTCTTTCAAGGTTAAGGTTTAACCAAATCACTTTCTCTCTCACACACACACACTAAAAGGTATACATTCAATCGCATTCCATAGAAAATAATTTGGCAAAATTCTTAGGTTCCGAAAAAAAAGGTTTATCCGAATTCAACTCTACACAAATTTTACAACGTTAAAAGCATGTTAAATAGTTTTCTTTTAACCTGAATATGAAAGGCATTTCAAGAAAATTAGAAGATCCTTAGAACCTCTTGCCCGAAATAAATTCTCCAAAATTGCCCCGAAAGGCTCATTTCAAAACCAAGACCTTTGCTCTAATATGGACAATTATCCCCATTTCATGGAAATTGTGACAAGATCTAAAACGTGAAAACTATAATTCATCCAATTTCTGGAGATAGTCAGGTAAAATCGTAACAATGAGTCTCACCAACATAAGTTTCTCCGAATTCGTCAATTGTTGCTTTATCTAGCTAAATTACGTTCTAAATCTATCTAGCTAAATTGCGTTCCTGCGTCAAACACTAGTAGATTCACTCTCATTTCATGACAATTGCTACTAAAAATTAATTAATTCGAGCTTCATATGCGTATACGATTTGCAGATGATATGGTAGTTGTTACAGGATCTAAAAAGAAGATTAAATAAAATGTTAAGAACTTAATGGAAAGATGCAAACTGTATGGGATGAAAATAAATGTTAGAAAGATAAAAGCAATAGTAATTGGAACGAAATGATCGATGTCAAATATAGAAGTCGGATGGACTTTTAAATACTTGAGTAATATTATTAGTAAGAATGAAGTGTGAACGTGAAGTAAAAGCGAGGATAGGAATGAAGAAAGAAGCATTTAGGGGGAAAAAAGGTTTATTTGTGGGATCTTGAATAAAGATTTAAAGAAAAAGACTCATGTTTCGTGTAGAATATTGTAGTTTATAGATTCAAATATAATCTGTTGAATAACAAACTCTGCTCACGTATTGCAATGTGACTGAGTAATTGATGAACACAAACATTCTTTGGGCCGCGGTGGCTCAGTTGTACAGCGTTCACCTCTGGTGCATGGGATCCTTGGTTCGAGTCCAGCTCGCACCAAGAGAGCTTTGTGGTGTACGAACAACGTGGCGTGGGTTTTTATCGGGCTTCTCCTGTTTCCTCCCAGTTTCATCATTCTTCCCATTTCATTCGTTCCGCATCACCACCGTCTCCTTCAGTCTCGCGGGCATAATCGTGGGACGTAAAACTTTTAAAAATCATTTCACTTTTTCATTTCGTTTTACAAACGTTCTTTATTCTTACTTTTTGAAACAAGACAGAATGTCAACATGGGTCCAGGAGGATCCAGTGAGGAAAAAATAACATAAACCTAGAAAATTATACGAGAATTTTTTCAGATTCTGAAGCTATTAAAGAATGAGGAAAATCTGTGTATTCTCCAACTCAAGCCCAGTGTTTTCTCAGTTAAGAGGAAAGAACACAAGACTATAATGAAAACAATGCTGCTACATGTACGGGTTATAAATTATCAGATTTATTTCAACAATAACGCCAAATAATAGTTCTCGAGAAATTCCATGGTTCTAGAGAATACCAGCCATTCCTCTGCCGATCTCTCTAGTTTCTGCGAAGCGTACTTGAAATGAAATGAAATCTTTGAGTCTTACGTCCCACGCTTATGCCGGTTAGGCTAAAGGACACGGTGGTGATGAGTGAAATGGTGGAATGAAGAAAGTGGGAGGAAACGGGAGAACCCCGAGGAAACCCAGGAGCACGGTGTTTGTCCACCACAAAGTCCACTTGGCGGGGGCTGGGATCGAACCCGGGACCCCAAGCACCAGAGGTGAACATTCTACCACTGAGCCACCGCACCCCCATACTTGAAATAAGTTACACACAGAATACTTCCCTGAGGTCCATGCAGGTACGGATTTATCATGAGGCCCGGGTCTAGGTATTTACTCATGAAGTATGAACGAAATCCCTAAATTATTTTTGAGAAAATTGTCCCACAAGAGTAAACTATCCCTGGTGATATTTCCAGGATAAATCAGTTACGTCATACTGTTAGTTATTAGTAAAACACTTTTTGTGAAATATAGCGAAAATCACCTGAGTTATTTTTGAGAATATCATCCGGAAAAGAACTCAACTCTTCAAGAATAAAGTACTTTCTGTAGATCTTTTCACAGCAAATGAGTTTTGCCAATTTCTCGGGTTATTAATTAAATATTTATTTAAGAAATACGAAAAAACTTAAATGTCGTTTTTGAGAAAATAATCCGAAAAGATACACTCCAAGAGTAAACTACTTCCGGATTTCTTTAAAACAAACGAGTTATACCATATTGACAGATTATTAATGAAACATTTATTTATAAAACACTAAACAAAAATCGTCTGAGTGGTGTTAGAGAAAATTGTCCGAAAACACTCACACTAAAAACAAACGATCCCTTGTTGATTTGATCAAGGCAAGTGAGTTATTCTATCAGGTTATTTATGAAACATATACAAAATTACCCGAGCCATTTCTGAATAGAAATCATCCTTGTGGCTTTTTCAGGACAAATGAGTTACGCGATATTGTCTACTTATTAATTGAACACTTATTTCTGAAATATGAACAAAATCGCCTGAACTGATTTTGAGATAATCATCCGAAAAAAAATACTTACCCCAAGACTAAACTACCCTTTCTGAATTTTCCCATAGAAATGACATACCACAGTATTGGAACACTAATAAAATACTGATGTATGAAATATAGGGTAAACAAAATCGTTAGAGCTGTTTTCGAGAAAATTTAATTTAATTTTACTTTCACCTTTCAGCAAATTACCCTTATATTTGGCAGTAGGAACACAAATTCGATGCCTCGCCACCGCAAAAAATTATGCGGTTTAAAAACTTTGATGCGAATTCTTCGAACAATACATCCTCTAGGCGACTATCAATTCTTTCTATCTCTGCAAGTCTCCATGAATGGTGTTAAGTTAGTTTCAAAAAGTGTCTTCCCACTTGCGAAAGTCCTATTAGCGACAGGAACTATTAACTGTCCTATGAGCGACCGATTCGATCGGTTAACTGCCCTATGAGTCACAGATTCGTTCATACTAAGATAATGGAAGAAAATAAGGTTCTCTCTTCTTTAATTGTTTCATGCTAATGTGATTTAGAACCTAACAAAATGTACTATGAAAAATTTCGCTCTACCTGAATTTAATACGTGAGAATGCTCTCATTACATTAACAATCTTTTATACGTTTTTGCTAATATTATATTTTTGAATTAATTTCTATGAATACACTGACTATATCAAGAGGAAAACTAACTAAATACTTGGAGTAGCTCCGCCTTTGTCAATGATTCTAATATTATTAACAATTTCATGTTAAAATAATACGGAACATAAGTTTAGATTGAATATGTTTATGGCATAAGAAAGAAATCAGAAAGAGGTAGGGGCGCCCGAAGAAAATTTTCTAGGGAGGGGTATTTCCATGGTTCCTGTATCACGTCCGGTATATCTGATATTTAATATATGTGGTTTGCTATATTACGAATACATTTTTGTGAGCCAGGGGGGCAACCCCTGCCTTCCAATCGGGCGCCCATGGAAAGGGGGGTTTCACTGCTTAAGGATATCAAAGAAATCTAAAAACACGGTGTATTCGAAGAAATTATTACACAAGTTACAAATCTCTCGTAGGACTTAACAGTTCGTCTAGTTATAAGGTAGTATTTCAGATTGCTACACGACAAGCTTTTATGTATAAGTCAAAACAAGGGAGGAAGGCAAATTAAGCAATTAGTTTATGTTTTTAGTAGCTTACAATAGGGAAGAAAGTAGTTTAAAGTGTTTGTTTACCTTTTGGATTGTTTAGAGTGAACTCCATTGTAATTGGTGGGATTGCTTGAGAATAGCCAATCAGATGTAAGGGATCTCAAAAGCTGTCTTTTGTCATTAACTTTTTTTTTTCATTTTATTTACGGCGAAACTGTTACACGTTTAAGTTTATCAAAATAAAATATATTACTGGGCTTAGTGAGTAATTAGATTTGAATCAAATTAAATACAGAAAACAGAGCTTTTGAAGAAATGGGATATCACAACTGGTGTTTCAATAATTACATAGGAATATACTTTTAATGGAAATATCCCTGTTGTCTCGTTAAATTATTTGATATGTTTTATGTCAAATCTAACTCAAAATTAAAATAAGTTTTATTTGCACTCACAGTAGAGGAAAAGTATATTAGACGAACAGTATCACTGGCACGTACATATTTCATACCAAGGTTGTTCGGGCGCTAATAACGCCAGAGGCAAACATACTTTACGAGATGGAATCATATCATCTTCCATCATCTCAATGTAAATGAATCGGTCGCTCATAGGATAGATAACAGTTCCAGTCGCTAATAGGACTGTCGCTTCTGGGACTAATTCGTTTCAAAAGACGTTTTGAAAACTATGTACCACATGATTTTGAGCAGTAATTACAAAATTATTGTGACGGGTTGGATCTGGAAATGTCTCTTCCATATTTCTCAATTTTCAGCTTCCTCTTAATATTTTCTTCTTCTATTTTCCAAATCATCCATCACTTGTGTTCTTCTTCTTCCTATTCCTCGCTTTCCTTCCATGTTTACCTCTATAGCGGTATGAAGAATACAATTTCTTCGCAAGATATGTTCAATCCAATTGGCTGTTCTACGAAGGATGGTGGCTAGAAGCGTCCTCTTCTCTCCTATCCGTTTTAAAACATCTTCGTTTGTTACTCTTTCTGTCCATTTTATCTTCTCATCTTTCTCCAACACTACATTTCGAAGCTCACTAAGTATTTCTTCTCTAACTTTCTTATTGTTCAAGTGTCTGAACCATAAAGTCCAATACTCCAAATATAACATTTGACCAATTTCTTCCTTAGTCCAACATTAAGACTGCTAATTAAAAGTGACCATTCACTATTTACTATTCTAAATAATTTTAAATCATCGACATGTAACAAAATATTTCAGTATTTAATCTTCTCAAGCAAATCATTAATAAATAGAGAAATAATAATAATAATAATAATAATAATAATAATAATAATAATAATAATAATAATAATAATAATAATAATAATAATAATAATAATAATAATTGCTCCTTTAAAACAAGAATTATAGAATGTGTACTTTTTAAAAATAATTGCTAAAATCAGTGAAGGACGATCTTTTTTAACGCAGTCAACAAACTCACTTGTTAATACTATTAATAATTGAAATTTAAAATTTTTGGTCTTTGATAATCCTAAGTGTGTTTTCACTGCCATGACTACCTCCAATGTTTATTACATGAGCGCCAGGTTGAGAACGTGCAGAAAATACGATGTAATATAAGTCCTTTAAGCTTTAGACGTCGCATCCACCAGAGATTTTAACAAAATCGTGGACTCTCACGTTGGAGGCTCTGGTGACCCCCAAATTAGCACAGAGTTAATTAATACACCGTTAGAAAACTTATAGACCACTGATTTCAAGGAGGTAGCATTCATGCAATTCCCACCATATTCATAGAAGAAGAAGAAACAAAAAATCATGAAAAAATATTTAAAAAATACTTTGCGGGGACCTGGCAACCAAATTTGCCACATTTGCCCCCCTCCTTCCCTATAAGCAACAAGTACCCCCACAGGTTATTATCATGTAGTGGCTTACTTCAAGGCTTTTATGAGTGTACTCCCAAAGGTGGGTATGCCCCCAAAAAACCTGTTAAAAATGCAAAACACGACCTTTATCCTCCTCCAGGCCCATAGCCAGCCCGAAAATGTAAAGGGGACCCGGTGGAAGTTAGGGGCGGGGGCGGATCCAAAGTATTAGTTCATCCCATATTATAGTTCATTTGCAAGCCTACCGTGAAAAGATTAGAGGGGACCAGTAAAAATTTAGAGGGGCAAGCCCCCCTAGACCCCCCTGCATACGGGCCTGCCCTCCTCCCCCCATGGTGTCACCCCAGATACATAAACTTCACACCAGCGGAAAGTTTCGTCCTTCAGGAATACATTGGTACCAAAATCACCTTGCTACCTTAATTAGGGGCTGAATTATTGAGGTTTAAAGCTCCGACGCAGCAGTTGCGTCAATGGGTGTTTAAAGGTTAAAATTCATCCGACACCAACCAATCAACAAAGAGGAAAAATACAGAAACAATGTGTTGACAATGAACACATATTTTAATAAATTAACATGCGGAAGAACTTTCATCACCCTATAAAAAAAAGACGTGATACTTTAACCCTACATGTGTAACTTTTCGCAAAGCACTGTAAACAGACACTGAATCTTTCATTAGCTAAAACAAACACAGCAGGAACCCATACGATATCAAGCCACGTTGGAGACACAAATCTGTGAAAAGTTCACTTGGATTCTTACAGTTCTTTCCTATTTTAGGAATCATATCCTTGAACAAGCTTCAAGCTGTGCAACTTCCTTCGTAGTTTTTGCGAGGTTGAGATGTTAACATCTTTCGCTGGAATCTAGAAATGTCTAACGTTTATACATGAGAAACTTCTCCCTCAGCACTTAAGATAAAATCTATAAACAAAGTGTTTCATTGGTGAAAATCTAAATTCCAGAGTTGTTTCATCGAGTAATGAATAATCACCAATGCTTCCTCCTGATATTACAATACTATAAATGAAATGAAATGAAATCTTTTGAGTTTTACGTCCCACGACTATGCCGGCTAGGCTAAAGGAGACAGTATTGATGAGAGATGAGTGAAATGGTGGAATGAAAGAAGTAGGAGGAAACGGAGGACCACAAAAAAACCCACGCATACGGTGTTTGTCCACCACAAAGATATTACAATACTGTAGACATTTATTATTATTATTATTATTATTATTATTATTATTATTATTATTATTATTATTATTGTTATTATTGTTATTATTATTATTATTATTATTATTATTATTAGTAGTAGTAGTAGTAGTAGTAGTAGTAGTAGTAGTAGTAGTAGTAGTAGTAGTAGTAGTAGTATTTATTCAAATAAACAGTAAAACGAGAGGAAAAACATAAGGAAATTTCAGTATCCAAAATCGAACAATTGTAATTTTCAAACAGAAAAATTTAAATGTTTTCATACTGTACCGTTGCGTATGTCTGTTTGGCCTTTCACTTCTTTATCACCACTGAGACTCTGAAAAACATAGACCTTCTGTCAGAGTGTAACTAGAGGACCAGTCCCCCTGGTATATTGGTGACACCTGTAGAATAGCACTGAAGCCCAGACTGAAACTGCAATAAGGGACCGCAGTGGGTCAGTGGTAGAGCAATCACCTCTGGTGCAAGGGGGCCCTGGGTGCGATCCCAGCTCGCATCAAGTGAGCCTTGTGGTGGACAAACACTCGTGTGTATTCATTTCTTATCATCACCGTCTCCTTTAGCCTAGCCAGCATAATCGTGGGACGTAAAACTTAAGGATTTCTTAAAGATGATACTATAATATGATTAGAAGTAAGGAACCATGGCCTCTCGTAACAAAATATCCTAGTTACGCCAATATTCGAAACGGTGTCTTCTTTTACTGCCTAACTTCTGTTCTCCCAAAGACCCTCCAGCACTTTGTAGCACATTTCTGATCTTATCTTTCTGATCTTATCAGAAATTCCTGTTCTGTCACTTGCAGCTGTATAATGTATATTGTTATTTTCCTTTTGATTGCATTAATTCCTCTCTTCGAACTTAACGTGATGGAATTTCTCCTCTCTATCTCGTGTTTCTCTAAGTGATACTCAATTACTAATTCTTTCTTGCTCCAAATGGTGGAATATCCTGGCATGTCATGTTTTGGGGCATATCTGCACTGTCATGTTGGTTGTCCAACTATCAGGCATACAATGAAACAATTCTGTTGGAGGAAAGAGCTATTATTTCTTATAATTCAACGTCCACAATCTTTAGTCGCTAGGTGTACTAAAAATCATCCAAATTGGTATGATTTTGCGGACACACACAATTTCATTCATTTATACCCTCTCTTAAAACAGAACTTTCAAACACGCTGGGGCACAACTCCGCTTATTTTAAATGAAGAATTGATATATCAAACTTTCGTTTCTTTAACTTGAGGAGACAGTGAGATCAAATTTTCACATTAATTTTGAACACCATGCTCCCTCCTTTAGAATATGTATTTTAATCAAAGAAACATGATAAAAACCTAAGCGAGGCAAGGGTCAAGTGAGGTACCAACAAATATCATATCGGTCTAGCGGTTCAGGAGTTGGAGAACGATCATCACTACACTCATATTTACATCTACCTATATTTATATATAATTTTCATAAGGAAAGCAGATAGAGCTGGGATTCTTTCGTTATCACACTTACCGTAGTGCCTTACCTGGGGAAATAATGACTTAGTGGTAGAGTGATTATCTTTGGTGCACAGAGACTCTTGATTTTATCTTTTGTCATGCCACTAAACATTAATACTATATCCGAGTATTTTTTCAGGGTTCTCCCATTTGTCATCATTTAACCATTTTCCCTTGAGCATACAGAACGTCTTACATTTGACAGTATGTTCAAGGAAATTGACTATTCCGGACACAATTTTCCCATTTACATGACATAGGATCAAACCAAGAACGTTTTATGTCAGAGGCATGCGCTATATCAGACTTTTCTAACCGGTGTGTCGCAAAATTTTAGAATTTAAAAATAATTTAGTCATGAAAAGGCCTATAAACCAAGACCAGTTTCTCAACCTGGTAGTCAGATTCCACAGGGTCGCGAAGTGAGGTGAACGATAGAATCTAGTAGTGGAAAAATACTTTTAAAGATTATTTTCAAAATGAAATGAAATATTTCAGTTTTTATGTCCCACGGTTATGCCGGCTAGGCGAAAGGAGATGGTGATGATGAGAAATGAAGAAAGTGGAATGAAACGGGAGAACCCAAAGAAAGCCACACATATAGTGTTTATCCACCACGAAGTGCACTTGACGCGAGCTGGAATCGAACCAGAACCCCAGACACCAGAGATGAATACTCTACCGCTGAGTCACCGCGACCCAAAGATTATTTTGATAGAAACTTTTTTTTATTCAATTAGCAATAATCAGAAAGTTTATTAAAAATTGAAATTACTTATGGGGTCGCTTCCACGAGAATGCGATAGAAGAAAAAATGGGTCGTAATATGAGATAAGGTTGAGAAAGCCTGGTCGAGATTTTATACATTTTAACTTTAGCGCAAAGTCTTTAAAATAAGCTAAAATCAATTTCGAGATAGACTGTACCAGCTGGCGGCAGCATCAATGCTCAGTTCACTTGCCGAGACTTAAGATAATACTATTACTATTATGATGTATATTATCATTATACGAGGGTGAGTTAATAAGTAATTGCAATATTACAATAGTAATTCTAAGTAATTGGAATAGTAATTTTTCTATTTCTTTTCAGGTTGGCTTTACGGCATTGTGTGCTCACCAGACGCTAGGTCACACTGTTGGCTTCGCCCGTGGTAGCTTGCAGCGTTATCCCATCAGTATGCTTTGAGCTGTTGTGAAGTAAAGATGACCACGCCACACTCTGTATGCACAAAAGAAGAACAAGCGTTCTGTCATCCGATTGTTGTGGCCTGGATTCCCGAAGTGGAAATTCATAAAATACTTTCACCACAATACGGGGACAACGTGTTGCCACAGCGAAGTGTTTACCGGTGGATTGAACAGTTCAAAAGTGGTCGAAACAGCGTGAAGGATAAGAAAAGAGCAGGACGTCCAGCTACAGCAACAACTGATGGCATTACTAAAAAGAGTCCGTGCCTTGATTCTGAATAACAGACGAGTGACTGTAGATGAAGTGGCAACCCATGTGCAGATTAGTCATGGTTCTGCATATGGCATCATACGCAACAGGCTCAACTTTCACAAAGTCTGTGCGAGATGGGTTCCGAGAAAAAACTCGATGAAGAACACAAGCGAAACCGTGTGAGAATCTGTCAGCACCTACTGGACCGTTATGCTAATGAAAGTGAAGCATTTCTCAGGCGAATCACCACTGGAGATGGAACGTGAATTCATGAATTTGAACCAGAGCAAACGCCAGAACATGGAATGGAAGCACCCCGGTTTTCCTGTCAAAAGTAAATTGAAAAGTCAATCTTGTGCAGGGAAAAGTGATGCTCACAGTGTTGGGACTCTCAGGGGCCAGTCCTGGAACATTATTTGAAAAAGGAGTCAACAATAAACAGTAAAACATACAATGATATACTGGTAAATAAGCTGAAGCCTGTAATTCATAATAAACATAGAGGTCGATTGCCGGAAGGTGTTTTTGTATTGCATGACAATGTGGGTTCACATACCGTCGCCCACACAGCTCAAACTCTTCAGACGTTGCGTTTCGAGATATTGGAGCATACTATGTACAGTCCCAATCTCGCACCATCGAATTACCATCTGTTTGGTCCATTCAGCTTCGATCAACAGATGAAGGAAGCGGTACATTTGTGGCTTGCTGCGCAAATAAAGATTTTATTTTGCAGGCGGTATCGGAAAGCTTGTGCAACGATGGACCATATGCATTAAAAAGTAGGGTAAGTATGTTGAAAATGATATGAATAAAAACATTGTACTCTTGTGGTAATAAATAATAAAAATTGATTGCAAATACTTATTGACTTACCCTCGTCATAATTTAGATAGTCTTATAATTTATATTGTAATTAAAACTCTAATAAGTGTCGTGATGTCATGAACGCTCTATAAAGTGTGTCGCTAGTCAAAAATGATTGGGAATCATTTTTCTACGATGTCATGTTGTACAGGTTGTACTTTTCGTTCAAACTTGATGCAACAATATGTTCGTCTTGTGTTGCGAAAAGTGTGCACGTGGCTTTAGGATGCAGTTCTACAAGTTTTCATTCAACTAAAGACCTCCCCGATGGACACCACTTTTCGAATACCCATTTATAGGCCGGGTAGGGAGCATATTTTTTTTTCATGCTCGACCCTAGCCATAGGAACTAAATATACGTTTCTGATTGGTTGAAGTTCGCGATTGTCCAAACCTTCTGGTGCATGTATTGTGCATTATAATAATAGAAGAAATTTGTCACTTGTGTATTGATAAAAATAAAATGATAATTATGTTTCAGTTACATTTTGTAAGAACATGAGGCATATCCATTTATAGGCTGGGTAGGGAGCATATTATCTTTTCATGCTCGACCCTAGCCATAGGAACTAAATATACGTTTCTGATTGGTTGAAGTTCGCGATTGTCCAAACCTTCTGGTGCATGTATTGTGCATTATAATAATAGAAGAAAATTTGTCACTTTGTGTATTGATAAAAATAAAATGATAATTATGTTTCAGTTACATTTTGTAAGAACATGAGGCATATCCATTTATAGGCTGGGTAGGGAGCATATTATCTTTTCATGCTCGACCCTAGCCATAGGAACTAAATATACGTTTCTGATTGGTTGAAGTTCGCGATTGTCCAAACCTTCTGGTGCATGTATTGTGCATTATAATAATAGAAGAAAATTTGTCACTTGTGTATTGATAAAAATAAAATGATAATTATGTTTCAGTTACATTTTGTAAGAACATGAGGCATATCCATTTATAGGCTGGGTAGGGAGCATATTATCTTTTCATGCTCGACCCTAGCCATAGGAACTAAATATACGTTTCTGATTGGTTGAAGTTCGCGATTGTCCAAACCTTCTGGTGCATGTATTGTGCATTATAATAATAGAAGAAAATTTGTCACTTGTGTATTGATAAAAATAAAATGATAATTATGTTTGGGTTACATTTCGTAACAACATGAGGCATATTTTTCTCAAGCGCTACCCTGAAAAAAAAACAATGTGCACTTTGGTCACAAGGAAGCGGGTGAGGTTCGAAATTGGACCATCGGAGTGTGGCGTAATGTCACGTGGCGGTAAAGGTGGACAAAACGAGCAATGTGAGGCTTCTAACCCCCTTCGCTCGCTCAGCTATGTTTCATAACATAAGCAAATAACTTTTTATGCATTATATATTACATACAAGAGCAATGAGTATTACTTTTATCTCAGTTTAATGATAAACGTGTTATGAAAATTAAAAAAAAAAACTTTTCTTGGCTGGTTTTGAACCCACAACAAAAGCGATTTTAGTTACTAGACCGCTCGTACGCTCGACCACAAGGACCGACAGCAGCAGGAGTTTGATTTGTGCTATTTGTATGCTGCGTGGCGAGAAACGTATAACTTCAACCTATCAGAACCGTATCTTTAGCTCCTATGGCTAGTGTCGAACGTCATTAAAATATATGCGGGTGGGTAGAGTTGTATGTTACATTGAAATTTAGAACTACAATCAGACGATAGATCAGTACCAGAAGGAACACTACTGCTAATTGGTCTTAATGAATAGTTATACGAAGAATGTCACGGGTTATGTTTTTTTCGTGGATAAGGAAGTTTGTATCTACAATAATGTTGAATTCGATTGCAAGTTGCGGATATAAGCAGCCCTATAAATATACGTGAATTTGTATTCAATTCTGCAACTTTTAATTACGTGTAGCCTTGATTTGTCTCCAAGATATTGTAAGGCTTCTTACATTCGATTAGTTTTCAATCACAACCTGTTCTTCTCCGAATGAAAAAGAAACGAAAAAGATTAAAAAGAAATAACGTTCATCTCCTGTCTGCTCACTCAAGTACGAGGGTGGGGTGAAAAGTTCCTGGTTTGTTCCCTTTACATTGAAGTAGACAAATAAAAGTGTTGCCATATGAAAGCCTCATATCTTAATATGTAACTGTGTTAAAATCAGTTAAATCCTAATTTACAGCATCTGTCGTTGCAGATAGAAGGTGAGATGTACGAGAAAGTTTCACTTCGTCGGAGCTGGGGATCGTTATGAAGTTCTTATGGCTCCAGGGAAAGTCTGCAAAGGAAATTCATATGGAGATGTGTCAAACACTGGGGGAGAAATGTCATTCATACAGCTATGTAAAAACCTGAATGTCACGTTTTAAGACTGGCCATTTCACAGTGGAAGATGAGTCCCGCAGCGGACAGCCGTCAACCTCAACAGACCAGTAAATACTGTATGCGACGCTTTTCATGCGCTGATTCTTGAGGACCGTCGAATATATTGCCCAGATACTGGACATCTCCAGGGAGCGAGTTGGTTATATTATTACCACAGTTCTAAACATGCGCAAGCTTTCAGCGAAATGGGCGCCGAAACTTTTCAGTACGGATCAAAAGAAGGAATGTGTCAAAGGATCCAAAGCCACGTTGGCCCATTTTTTTAAAAAGACATTTTGGCTAGACTAGTGTCAAAGCATGAAACCTGGCTCCATATTTATGATCTCAAAACCAAGAAACAGTCAAAGGAATGGCGCCATAGCGGTTCCCCCGCCTCAAAAAGTTCCATTACTCAGAAATAAAAAAAAAAAAAGTCCTGGTGTTCATTTTCTTGGACAAGGATGGCATTATAATGGTGGACTACCTATCGAATGGCGCCTCTATCACCGGAGAGTATTACGCTAATCTTCTAGACCAGCTGAAAGAGGCAATTAAGAAGAAACGCAGTGGAAAGCTTCCAAAAGGGATCATGATATTGCACGATAATGCACCCGTACACAAGTGTAACATTGTTGCTATCAGATTGATCACCCTAGAATTCCAATTGTTCCACCACCCACCTTACTTTTCAGGTCTGGCCCCTTCTGACTGTATTTCTCAACCTGAAAGGTCACCGTTTTGAGGACATTTCTGACGTCACACAGGCAGCAGAGCTAATTTGAGGGACAATCAATTCTTTTTTTTTTTTTGTTTATTTGCAGGTGCTACAAACGTTTCAACAACGCTGCCAAAAGTGCATTGATATCAATGGGGAATACGTTTAAAAAAATGTGTAATCTCAGACATCTGGCATTTATTTTTCTTGGCAAAGCCAGGAACTTTTCAGCACCCCCTCGTACACACAATCGATATCGTAGACACATATGTTTTTATTTTGGCTAACTTACATGCTCAAACGAATATTATCTTTGAAGAAATGAACGCGAGGTCTTATGTTTATTTTGCAGTTATTCAAAAAGTACAAACTGTAAAGAGAGATGCAAAAAATCCGGCTTTTTTTTGGGACGGAGGATTTTTTCCGATAAAAAGCCAGCTTTTTTGAAAAAACGGAAATTTTAGCTACTTTATGAAAATTAAATAAAATTATTAAACGTATTTTCGAGAAAATCACGATTTTTTATTTTCAGATAACTAAAATAAACTACCCTTGTTTTTAGGGTAGAAAGAAAGTTCCAAAAGCTCACTGGAGATTCTCAGATAAAAGACTTAAGTTTAAAATCTGGTGTAGATAGGTTGAACGGTATGGCTTTTAGGAGTGTGTTCATTAGGATGATAGACATCGAAAAATCACTTTTTTGGTATGTAGGGCCAATGAAACGTGTAAATCCGTTGAAATCTCGAATTCATTATTTCTTCACAATCATCGTACTTTCTTTTTCTATCATCGTTCGAAAGTTTTTTTTTTTCTTTTCAAGCAAATTCATCGTTCTTCTTCCACATCATCAGTCCAAACCAGTGTTTCTTTCAGAAACAATGTTTCGGGGGGACACACTTGGTATTCCTGGGGGCACTGCTGATACTATTCTATTTATTATTATAGACATTATTTTGGGGTCCGGGGGCGCCATGACTCACAAAAAAAAGTATGGAAGAAACCCTGGTCCAAACTATTCCAACGATAGGCGGTTTTAGTTCTTGGTTCTTACTTTCTTGCAATGCAACTGGAAAACGTTACTAGCCTAAGACTCTAATCGTGCATATTCTCTTTGACATGCATGTTATGTTTAACAATTATAGCCAGGGCTGTAGTCGAGGGTACACGGCGGCACACGCCATATACCCTTTGTTTAAGGTTGGTTTAAAGGGACAAGTTGTGTCAATAGATGGCAGTACAATCTTCGTATCTCTTCCATGTATTTTTTACCTTTCACGAAAATTTACAATTTCTTTTACAAATTTCAACGTAGAGACTTCAAATATTTAGAGAAGGAACTTCATAACCTATTAAAGGGAACAATCTGTGCCTTTTTTAATTTAGAATTTTGATCATTTTTGAAATGGCTTGATTGTTGAAATGGTTATCCAAACCTTCAACAATGGAACTGTTTCAACAATTAAGAAAATTCTAAATAAAAAAATCGGCACGGATTGTTCTTTTTAATAGGTTATGAAGTTTCTTCTCTAAAAATTTGAAGTCTCTAGGTTGAAATTTGTAAAAGAAATTGTAAATTTTCGTGAAAGGTAAAAAATACATGAGAGAGATACGAAGACTGTAGTGACATCTATTGGCAAAACTTGTCCCTTTACACTAACCTTAATCTTAGTCATTAGAGTGTACCTTCTGCTTCAAAGCGTAGTACTTTCTATTTTTCTTTCGTTTGTATGTATTTTATTTATTTATTTAATCGGGCTACGACTCGATTGATAAAGTGACTATATCGCCTTTTTCTCATATTCTTAGCAATGTTCAAATATGAGTTATGAAAAACAAAATCCGGCATGATTTTTCCTACTGTTTCTTGAAGGAAGTTTGGTTCCTTCTCCATACCTAAACCCATTTATGTTATTAATAGCGTAATTTAAGTAAGTACTGTCATCAAGAAAATAGCATGAAATGCTTTTAAGCTATGAATCAGTAATGTATTCTTTATATTGTAATTGAATTAATTAATACATACGATTTACATTGTTTATTAAAAATGCCTTCTGACAATCATAGATGATCACAAAACAGCGTATACCCTCTAAAAATTTTAGGACTACAGCACTGACTATAGCGTGTTATAGGAAAATATTTTCCGGATCATGCGTTTTGTATACTATCCAGAATTCGAATCATAACTCGTATATAGGTAATAATTACAGTCCATGTACGATCAAGATCATAGGTTGAGGAGAAAGTGTGAAATAAGAACTGAAATTGTTGAGTTGGAAATAGTAGAAACGTTGAGATGAAATCGCATTGTCTTATTTGATTTTATTGTTATAAGTCATTGTAAGATGCTGGAGTGGAAACTAGCAACTTTTAAGCTTCGTACCTATTAGATTCTTCATCAGAAATAGACAAGCTGCAAAATATCAACGATTTGATAGATAGTCATTTCCTATCCTGTACGTTATTCTTTATAGTTCATCGTTCCCAGCTACCGCCAAGTGAACTTTGTGGTGAACAAACACCGTGTGCGTAGTTTAACTCGGTGTTCTCCCGTTTCTTCCCACTTTCTTCATTCTACCATTTCATTCATTTCTCATCATTACCGTCTCCTTTAGCCTAGCCGATAAACCGTAGGACGTAAAACTAAAAGATTTTATTTTTCTTTATAGTTCATAGCATGCTTTCAGTTTATATAAGGTGTTCCGGGAGTAATGGCGAACTCGACATCGGGTCGTTTTTTTTCTCTCAAAGTGATAATACTAATAATAGAAATTCCAACAATAGTAACAACTAATTGTTAGAGAAATGGTTTGTTGAGTTCGACACTACCCGAAACGCTTTATATATAATTTAGCTCCCAGCTAGATGTAGTTTCTTTTGATGTGTCCTAGGAAATTTGACACCATGAACACCAAGTTGCTTCTTTACAAACTCTCTAATAGATATAACATTCATGGTACGCTCCTCTTTTTCCTAGATTGTTATCTCTCAGGGGGAGAACAATGTGTCACTCTGCCTGGATCCGAGCATTTAGTCCCGTCTTATCCGGAGTGCCTCAAGGGAGCGTGCTGGGTCCACTTTTGTTTTTATTGTATATGGATGATTTGCCTAACACCTTCTCGACCTCTTCATCAAATATATTGCTTTTCACTGATAACAGTAAATGCTTCAGAGTCGTTAACACTATAGGCGATGCTTCTTCACTGCAAGCTGGCATAGATATGTCATGTAATTAGTGCTCTACTTGGAATATCTCTAAACCTCAATAAATGTAGTACAATCTCTATTTCTTTAAAAAAGAATGCGATATATATAATGTTAACAATGTATCTATCAAACGCGTTTCATCTCAAAAAGATCTGGGCGTTGTCTTCGATGAAAAACTCTCCTTTGTGGATCATATCAGTTGGGTTTCATCCAGAGCTATGAAACTACTTGGTTTATTCTTTAGATTTCGGAAATACAAATTCAGTATTCCTGCTTTTACAATGTTTTATAAGACTTATTTCTCCGATTACTGAATATTGTTAACCTGTATGGAAAATGGCAGTACCTACTAATCTATCTCGCATTCACTTTATATTAAACTTCTTTCTTGCCATAGTTAGATTTAGAATTCCTGAGTTATGTAATTACTCGAAACAAGAACTAATGTCTTTAATAAACTTACATTCACCCGACAAACGACGCCGCGGAGCTGATTTATTTTACTTGTATAAGATCATTAATGACAAAATTGATTCTGATTTTTTACTATCGCAAATTAACTTCCGTGTTCCTCAGTGGAGAACTAGCTCTCTCAATTTGCTAACTTATGAGACACCTAGGTTATCGATTGTAAAGCGCTCCTTGGTTCACACGCTAGCGCACGATTATAATATTGTAAACAGGATATAACATTTTTACCTCTGAGAGAAACTTTAGAACTCAATTGATAAGAACTTTGTATATTGAGATTTGAATATTTTTTCTGTATTTTATTATTATTATTATTATTATTTATTTATTTATTTATTTATTTATTTTTTGTCTTTATGTTGTACAGTTTCAGCTAATTGGCCTAGTATGAAACTTTGTGAATAAATAAATAAATATTTCCTTAATTTTGGCATGATTTTCTATTCAGGTGTTGACATTTTTTTTTTTTTTTTGTGTGTGATAACATATAGTTTCGTGCGTGTGTTACATTGCTGTTTCTCACACTATGAATGAATTTTAAAGCAGGACTTACAAGGAACCCTAGGTATCTATCAGAGCCCGATTTTCATGAAACTTTGTATATAGAGAGAGTACCTCGGGAAACTCGCACAGCCAAAATTGTAGCTGCAGATTCCAAGGCGTTGTGATACTAGGGCTCGAGAAAGATCAAAAGTTGAACGTCAGTACATTAAGGACATGGTGAGAAAATGCACGTTTTTCTTTAAAACTAATCATTGTAGCGACACGAAATGAGCATACACCGATACGAGATGGTTGATATGATCAGTTAAAGTTATAAAAGGAATACCTGCCATCTTGAAAGAGGCCATGTTGAAATTGGTGCGATTGGTGTATATGAGAGGAGGATCATCCGATGCATTAATTTGAACGTAAATAGCCACAAAAACCTGTTGGTGAAGTCTGTTGTGGGATTATATTATTCTTGAGCTTCTGGTAGAGTGGTGTAGGTACAAGATAAGCAAAGTGTATCTCATGACACTCGAGTAGATGGAGGGTATGAAGCGCTATAGGTGGACTGATATGAAGTTCTGATTTCTGTTCGAATTAATTTAAGTCTAATAAAAAGTTACAAGTTAATGTCAACTATGACATTATTATGAAGATTGAACCCGTCATATCAGCACATCGGCACCAATTACATGTTGACTCTGACACAAATGATGTAGTGCTAAAATTATATTGCGCTCGGTTTTCTAGTTCCACTAATCCCACTCATAGCGCTCCATAATCTGCATCTGCTCGAGTGTCATAAGATACACTTTGCTCATCTTGTACCTAAACCACTCTACCAGAAGCACAGGAATAATGTAATCCCACCACTTACTTCACCAACAGCTTTTTGTAGCTATTTACGTTCAAATTAATGCATCGGGTGACCCTCTTCTCATTTACATCAATCGCACCAGTTTCAATATGGCCTCTTTCAAGATGGCGGATATTCTTTTTATAACTTTTAACAGATCATATCGGCCATCTCGTATCAATGTATGCTCATTTCGTGTCGTTACAATGATTAGTTTTAAAGAAAAACGTGCATTTTGTCACTATGTCCTTAACGTACTGACGTTCCACTTTTGATCTTTCTCGGGTCCTAGTGTCCCAACGTCTTGGACTCTGCAGCTACAATTTTGGCTGTGCGAGTTTCCCGAGGTACTCTCTCTATATACAAAGTTTCATGAAAATCGGGCTCTGATAGATACCTAGGGTTCCTTTTAGAGAACGCTGCATTTAGAGGAGAGAGGACATGACAGAACTACTGCTATATGCTGTATATTAGAGCCATGCAGAGAACAGAGATGTGCCAAACATTTGACTAATCCAAAAACTACGTCAATTTAAGAAGCAGGTTATTATGTTAAGAGGAGTTATTGCATTCTGTCCAAGTTCGCTATTGCCATTTAAATCCATGGTAATCTATTTTCGCTCTAATTCTCTTATCATGTGAGATATCGTTGTGCTCTTTTTTTTGTTAGATAGATTAAGTTGTATGTAACAGTTGTCTGTAGTTCTTTCCTCCAATAAGCATGGTAAAATAACTTTAATTAATAAAAGTATTAATAAAATATCGAATTGACAGCTTGTCTATCAATTACTCTTCAACAGAGAAACAAATTGTTGCGTAAAAGAAAAAGTAAAAACAGGGATTTGTAGATTGTACCTTTTGCTAAACGTTCCTGAAATCAAAATCTATTTTGAATGCATATTAGCAAAACTATTACGTAAAAAAGAAAATGGTACGTTAAAAAAAATCTAGCCAGCATAGGCGGCGTTTGCTGCAAGCATAGACCCACCCACTTTCTGACGTCAGCGCGGAGTGATACTATTCCTTGCAGTCTGCCTCACTCAACTTCTTGGAGGCGCGAAATACGAGTTCAGTTCGTTCGAAATCGGCTGCTTGCTTATGTCACGTTCGGGAATCCTTTCCTCTGTTGGTAGGTTTGTAATCTCCGAATTCCAGGGCGAACGCATAGTGTGTTTTTGTTTTGCTTCCGCACTGTGTTTGTGCAGCTTTGAAGAAAGTAATCGTTAGGAAAATGCCATCTCAGAAAAGGAAGAAGAGCGGCCTTTATCTTTCTGCAAGAAGGAAGAAAAATCGAGGCGAAAATTTAGCTGCCTGGAGGGAACGAACAAAGTTAAATGTCATTTGTAAATTTTGAAACTATTGACAAAATTTTCTTCTTAATTTTTCATTCATTACTTGGGTAGATTTTTAATTAAATTTTTCGATAAGTTGTTAGTTTAAGATTTTGATTTGTAATTTAGTGCACCGAATACCCTAAATGTTGATGGCTTTTCTATCAACTGGACGTCTTCAGCATAAAAATTCTGTCTTTCTTTTATCAAGTATATCACTGTTATGTTTATCACTCATCAGTAAAGACTATAAGTATTTTGATACTTTGCCTATGCGAAAGAAGTAAAGAGCTTGAAAGCAAATTGTAAAGTAGGCGGGGGTGGTGGCATAATTCACAATCAGTAGCGTACCGTACGTAGGAATTTATTTCGGGGGGGGGGTCCAAACTCAAAATGAGATTATTTTATATCAAAATTCCTAAAATTGCCCCTAAACTTAGGCTAAATTTATACAAAAGTCGAAATTTCAGGGGGATCCGGACCCCCAGGACCCACCCCCTGAGTACGTCCCTGTTCACAATCCTTATCAGAAGGGCATTCTTGTTTTATAAATATTCTGAGGGCCGGCGAGAGCGGTCGCGGGCCCAGAGGCTGAGCAATCCCGGGCCCCTTAAATGACTTTTTACGTACTTACCACTTTGGACGGAGGTAAACTAAAATGAACATTAAGACTTATTTTGAACTCTTTATTAGGCCATTAATGCGTTTAATTTACATGTTAAACAGTATTGCTATATCTCCAAATAAGTGAATAATAAGAACTCTGAACCTAGCCTATGTTCACTGTTCGCTAAAAAAAAAAAAAAAAAAAAAAAAAAAATCACTATTTATGATTTTGGTTAGACCCTATACTTGTTGGTTCTAAGATTTTTGAAGGCTTCAAAACTAAAATGAATAAAAAAATTATATATTTAAATATAATGGTATCAAAATATAGAAAAAAGTAACTTATCTATTTGTAATAGCAAAAGTTCTCCCCTAATGCTCAAACACACTAATTGGTGAAGGAAATACAAAAAGAACATATTAAATAGTTAATAAAAGCTGAGAAAGTAAATGTTCTCAACCATCCAACCTACCCTGTACTATGAAATCTTTGCACAAATTGTTGCTATAAATAATTATATAGAAGTAAGCTATGCAGTTAGTCTTCCTTAACTAGAGACATGAAACATTAGGCCTAATTTAGTTACTTCAATGAAATATTGCTCAAGTTAATTATAGTGTGATTAATAATATGATATTAATAGTAATTGTCTGTAGAAGAAATTTATTATATGTATTACTACTAGACAACTGTTACAGTTACAATTTATCCTTTTCTACGTATAGTTACAACAAAATTCCCTTTTTGGCCTTTTTCAGGGCGAATTCATCAATGAGAGCATCCAGTTTGGTACACTTGATAAGTTCTGTCTCCACTGCCAACAAGCCTTAGCTTGATAATCTGTCTTGACACATTGTAGGGAGTAAAACATTTTTTACTCTATTTAACGGAGAGAAAGAGCGCTCTGCACTAGCAACGGAGCAGGGATTGTGGCGAATTTACGAAGGGCCACTGTCAGATTTGGAAATAAAGTTTCTAGATTCAAAGTTTTGATGTTATTTAGGAGATCCCATGGTGAAAGCGTTTTCTCACCAAAATTGGCCGAATATATCAATTTCAGGCTATGCAGTTCATCAGAAAGATCATCTCCTAAATCTTTTGGGTATCGTTGGACTAGTGAAGCTGCTTGTTCTTGGCTCTGTCATCTGTCATTTCTTTGCAAGACCACAGTACACAAAAATTGTTACACAAAGAGCGCACTGATTGGAAGCGAACCGAGTAAAAATATACAACATTTAGTAATTCTTTATCCTCGGCCGCCGGGCCCCCTTTGGGGACTCGGGCCCCAGGGCTCTGGCCCCTCCTGCCCTCCCCTCTCGCCGGCCCTGAATATTCTCGGTTCTGTGGCAAAGTAGCAACCGAAATCACTGAGGGAAAATCAAAGGAAAAACACTTTATTGACTAGAAAATCAGGTGGTCTAAAGAAGGTTACGAGAAATTCAGAAAGCTGGAGTCATTATCCTTTCTAGGACCTCACAAATAGGCTATAATTTTGAGTACATTTTGTTGGTGTGCTGCAGATACATTCTTGGTATTGTTTCACCTATTACTGCTATTTGACTTCGGTTTCTCTTCCCGAACATCATTTCAGAAACCGGGCTAGTATTTGTCAACGGACATTGCTAATATTAAATGATAAGTTACAGTACCATGCCAGTGATAATAGAGTTACCCTGGCAACAAATACTAAAAACTTTTTTTTTTTTTTTTTTTTTTTTTTTGCGAATACCACGCATCTAACATTACACGTGCCTGCAGCTATTTATTTCTTTTCCTTTCTTTCTTTCTTTCTTTTTTTCTTTTTTTTTTGTTTGTTTTTGGTGGATGTCTCACTTTACTTGTACGTACCGTAAGGTGAGGTTACTAGCGCAAAAAAAAAAAAAAAAGTCTTGCACTTGAAGTGATGTAGAAAGAAAACGGAACTTAAAAAATGGAGACAACTAACGATGAACATTATATGATGATGAGTGTTCTGCCCGAAAGTAGGTCTTTAACCCGAATATCTCTTGGCAAGGTGAGCCCATGGTGGTTTGCCATTATCTTCTATGGGATTATGATGACGTCCAAAGGACGGGATCTATAGTTTAACGTGAGACACGAGCCACTTGTGTCCCACAGGGAATTGAACCCAAGCACTGATTAGAATGCGACGAGCGTAACCACTCATTCCACCAGGGTCACTGTATAGTATGTAATTGACTTGTATTTTGCATATTTTTAGTATTATATATTTTACTATGAAACATGCTAATATAAGGCAGAGGTAATATTATCAATGATTATAATTCTGCTAGAGTAAAGCAGAAATATCAGGGCAGCAACAGTCCCTATTGGCGAAACTTTCCATTTCTCTCTGAAAAACCATATTTGCCCATCTCCTGTTAATGATGATAAGTAATCATATTCCATATAATACAATTTTCACAAATGAGAATGAAACTTCAATTAGCTTCAAATCATAATAGGCCAAAATTGTAATAATGGGTATAATGATAAATAACAACGTATGGAGATTAGAAGTTTGCCCCAGAAACTCCCTGATTTGACATCCGTTTCACCGTTCCAGGTTTCTAGGGGTGGCCACTGATTTATCAATGAAGACTGTAATACTTAGGGATGGGCACGAGCGAGTTTTCTTTGAAACTCGACTCAACTTGAAACAGATATCTTTGAGGTCGACTCCAAAACTCGGCTCGAAAAATTTGTTCCAACTCGACTCGAATTTGGGTCAAGTTTCGAGTCGAGTCGAGCCAAAACGAGCCAATTTGAGCTAAACCCTGTGTAGTTCCAAGTACTCTCTTCAAATATCCTACATAGACAGTATAATTATCAATGATGATGATGATGATTATACTACTACTATTACTAATTATTATTATTATTATTATTATTATTATTATTATTATTATTATTATTATTATTATTATTATTATAACATTGTGTATAACCATGAAAGGTCGGCGGTTTGGACTGAAATACTTAAAACTAGTTGACTGTCGATCTCGGTCTTCGAGGAGTCTTCAGGAGGCAAGGACATCGGTCACGAGGTTCTGGGTTTGAGTTCCGGAGGAACAAGTATTCGGGCTTGAGCCAAAAATTGTTAAAACTCATAGAGCGTCGGCCAAACATGTTCATAGCTGCTCGGCCCGAGTTTAGGGTTGTCAACGGCTCGATGATTAGCATTAGATTTTTTGAAAAAGAAATCATGCAATTTGGGTGGACTTCAGCCTGAAAGTCTCAAACTCCGTAAATCTTCCACTAATTACGGTTGGGATGATATTCTTGGGTATAAGGAATAACCCAGGCAAATCAGTTCACGGGGATTTTTTTCTGTTCCTGAGTTGGCATTTATGTGGGACATATGCTGAACTATTAGAATGTAGTCCCTGTGCCGGTACCAGAAAATACATAATTTTCTTCACAAATATTGGTAATTCATACTTAGTATCGATACCAGTACCCTCGTTCTAATATCAATATTTGTAAACTGTATGCACTTTTGTGTAGAAAGTAAAATGTATAAATTCTGAAGGGAAAACATTGCACAGAAACGTTATATTCGTATATATGTTAACATACTTTTTTTGTATGTTGTGCAAAGTGACCCCAACTATGGGGTTACTTTTCACCAAAGTTTATATTTCAGTAACTATGGTCATACTGAATGTTTACTAATGAACTTATACGAATGTTTTCCACACATATCTAGCTATAATATGTTTAAAATACAGTGTTCTAAATCATTACGTTTCTAAGTTACATGCGATTTTCTTTAAAATTCCTTAAATCGTGTGCAAAGTAACCGTGTCTTACGGTACCTGCAAAAGAGAGAGGGGATGGGAAAAGAAACAGAATCGAAACGTAAGTTATTCAGTGTATGGATAATCTATATATATAAAAGAGAACGCACAAAATCCTTTGTCCGCTCATCACGCTAATACGGCTGAACCGATTTCTTTCATTTTTGGGGGGTTGTTAGGATTTGGACCCTAGATGGTTTTTATCATATCACTTTAATTTTCAATTACCAGTGTCTTGAGATAATTGACCAATCAGGTGTCAATACGTACAAAAAATCCTTTGTCCGCTCATCACGCTAATACGGCTGAACCGATTTCTTTCATTTTTGGGGGGTTGTTAGGATGTGGACCCTAGATGATTTTTATCATATCACTTTAATTTTCAATTACCAGTGTCTTGAGATAATTGATCATTCAGGTGTCCATACGTAGAAATCCTTTGTTATTAGTTCATCATAGGTATAAAAATAAACGTATTTATATGCAACCCGCATGACCCTGTGACTCGGCGGGTTAACATAACTAACAGGCGCTATAAATCACTTGAAAGCGAAAAAGTAAAAATTATCAAAGTAACAAAGTTTATTGCGTTCCGGGGTGACCGCAGCGAAGCGGGGTGAACGCTGCTAGTCTATATATATAAAAGAGAACGTACAAAATCCTTTGTCCGCTCATCACGCTAATACGGCTGAACCAATTTCTTTCATTTTTGGGGGGTTATTAGGATTTGGACCCTAGATGGTTTTTATCATATCACTTTAATTTTTAATTACCAGTGTCTTGAGATAATTGACCATTCAAGTGTCCATAACGTACAAATCCTTTGTTATTAGTTCATCATAGGTAAAAATAAACGTATTTATATGCAACCCGCATGACCGTGTCACTCGGCGGGTTAACATAAATGACAGGCGATATACAGCGGAAAATAGCTTGAATCTTCTGTTTAAAATTTTTTAATTGATTTGCTTATTTTTACAGACACTTTTACAATATGCCAGCACCGGGATGACCGCAGCGAAGCGGGGCGGGTTAACATAAATGACAGGCGATATAATGTTAAGATTTACTGCAATCTTCTATGGTTTTTATCATATCACTTGAAAGCGAAAAAGTAAAAATTATCTAAGTAACAAAGTTTATTGCGTTCCGGGGTGACCGCAGCGAAGCGGGGTGAACGCTGCTAGTATGTAAATATAACCAATTTGAGCATGTTTTTTTTTTTTCATCTTGTTGTTTACTATGCAGTCATTTAAGGGAAATAATGGACCCAATACAAAGTGTCTGTTTCTGTGATATGAGACTTTTTATTATATGCAAGTTCAGTATGTACGCACTTTATTTAAAAATATACATAGGCCTATTTACTTACCTAATTTCGTTTTGATTTTCAGAAGACGACTATATGTACAGTGGCGTCACTAGGCCTTATTTGGAAGGTTAAAGCCCGGAAATTTCTTCCAAGCTCCCCTCCCAAATCTCACACTGAAAATACGTTATATACTGAGAAATTTATTTCAAAAGTAAGATTCTAACACGCCATCAGTAGACTCATGATATATTGGGTTGTCTTCTTTTTGCTTCAACAAACAGCAACGCGTTCTGTATAGAGTTCTCAATGTGAAGTTCAGTCTTCGGCGAGCGACTACAGATACTTGTTGATGTGTTAGATTTAGCTGAGAAAAGCGATAGCTATTATGATTATGACGTAATCAGTGGCGTATTTAGGGGGACTTCCGGGCTTAACCTCCCCCCCTGAAATCTTACTATAATAAAATAACTGAAATATCTTGCAGAATTTTCACATTTCCAGGCAAAGCCCCACCCGAAAGTTAGGAAAGCCCCTTCCGAAACAAAATCGTAAATACGCCACTGGACGTCATTATGCTTTTCTATCGTATTTCTCACTTGGAAATATTATGTGAACTGAACTTCTCATTCCTTTACTTCTTAGTTTCCGCAAGGTGAGGTCTCAACTATAAACTATCTCATGCGGCAAATTTTAGATGGATAACTTTTAAGAAATTTTATATGTTATTTATTATTGCCTATTTTTATCTTATTGTATTACTATTTCAGGCAGGTCAGAAGTCGAATATAAAAATAAGATTGCTGAGAAAGAAGTTTTTCATGAAGTATTTTTAAGAAAAATAACTATCAAGGAAAGAAGGAAATGTGAAGAAAGAAAAAAATTGCGTGATTATACGACGGTCACTACGAAAGTTTTGATATGTGAAATAACTTACATACTTAAAATCAATTTAACACTTACATTTTCTCAAAGTATTCACCATTACACTGTACACACTTTTGCATTATCGAAAACCACTTTTGGAAGCAGTGTTGCCAGTCTTTTTCTTCAAATGTTGAAAGTTCATTCCCGTAAGCCACTACAGCTTCTTCAGGGCTGCAAAATCTCTTGCCACGCATGCGATCTTTGATCCTGGGGAATAGAAAAAAAATCACACGGGGCCAGGTCAGGGCTATACGGTGGATGAGTCATAAGTTTCCGTAGATTCTAAAAACTGAATTGTGATGTTGGCCGTGTGTGCGGACGCGTTGTCATGATGAAGCAGGATCCCACGAAATCCAGTTCTTGGACGCCGTTCCCGAAGCTTCTGGAACACTTTTGTTAAGCAAACAGTGGTGTACCACTGAGCATTAACAGTCATTTGTTCTTCAAGTGGAACAGTTGCAACATGGCCAGATTTGGAAAAGAAAGTTGCGACCATCTTCTTTCCCACACTTCGCGGTCGCTTCACTTTCGTGGGTGAATTTTTGTCTGGAAAGATCCAAACTGTAGACTGGCGTTTATTTTCAGGGTCAATTGATAGATCCAAGTCTCATCACCAGTAACAATGTCAGAGACGCGTCGAGAATTGCCTCCATCAAATCTTGCAAGCATTTCTTCACACCATTCCACACGCATGCGTTTCTGGTGTTCAGTCAAAGTGTGAGGCACCCAACGAGATGAAACCTTCCTGAGCCGAAGATGATCATGAAGAATTTTTGTTACTGCTGGCGATCCAGTGTTCACTGTAGATTCGATGTTCTTGAAAGTTGTTCGAGGATTTTCTCGAATCATTTGTTCCACACCGGCAATGTTTTCATCTGACACAGCTGTTGCCGGACGTCCAGCTCTCTCTTCATCTTTAAACGATGTCCGACCTCTTCTGAATTCACCAAACCACCGAAAAATTGTAGCACGGGAAGGAGCAAGGTACCCAAATTCCCCCTGCAAACGGGCAAGGCTTTGTGTCTCGTTCAAACCACTTTTAAAATCGTAAAGGATCATTGCCCGAAAATGATCCCTTTCGAGCTTCATTCTAGACAGCCGAATACTGCTCACATCAACAAACAAGTGAAGGCGATACGGCCATGCCGATAAGCGAGGCGAGTTGAAACTTGCTTCGCTTCTTCGCTCTGGATACCACTACCGAACGCAATTGTTGGAATTCAAATACTGTGCCACAACAATGTGTATCTCAAAACTTTCGTAGTGACCCTCGTATCTGAATGAATCGATGAAGTACAAGAATGTGCATTTCCGCAACGATAAAAGTGAAACAAATAAACATGACTATGATAACAAAAATATGAAAGCGTAGAGCAGCAACAATACCCCCCCCCCTTCCCTCGCCCAAAAGCGAATTTCATTGTGTCCTTGATTGAAGATGATTCTAAAATACTAAACAGAGTTTTTGGGTTGTTGGAGAGTATGCCTCCCAAAAGATCTTCAGCCCCCCAAACAAAATATTTTAGTGACGCCACTGTATTAGCATTTTTTGCGTGTGAAGTATTGTGATATACGTTTCTGAAATTGCATAGGGCATATGCTTTCTTACAATGGGAGACTAAAAAACAAATCTTCAGGAAACGCAACATAGCAGTTCTCATTATGAAGTCCCTTCATCTTTTTGACAAACTGAAAGGTCTCCTCCACAGCTGGAAACCGTGTCAATGGACTGTGGAGTGCGGGAATAATTTTACTATCTGTCCGGCAGGTATCAAAAGTCTGCGCGCGCGTTTCTAAGAAGAACCTGTGTTCACACGTTGTGAGTGTGTGTGTGTGTATTTGTGTGTGTGTGGTATGTCGCTTATTCATATCTCTAGCGCTGTTGCAGAGTACAGGGTAGTTTCGAAGTCGACTACAATGCAACTTCATTGTCATTCAAGCATCGCGGAAGTACTGCAGTAAACTGTCCCAGAAGTATAGGATTCATCGTTTATGCTGAGATCAGTGTCTGTAGGGATGTCAGGAAGGTTCACTATGATTGTTTTCAAGCAGTGAAAAGTTTTAAAGAAAACTTATAGCCGAAATTTACACGTTTTATTGATGAGAACTAATTTCAAGGTTACCATATCTGATATGAAAGAATTGTCTAAAGGAAAAAAAAATAATTCGACAAGAAAGTTAACGTTCTGTACGAAATCTGCAAGAAGAACAGTAAGGAATTTGTAGTATCTTTTGTGTGAATACGTCACCTATGAGAATGTGGTAGAATTTTCCTAACAAATGACAAAACAAGAGGAAAATGTTTAAGTACCGATAACGATATTTAATGCAAAGTGGAAACACTACAGGACGAGTTCGACTGACAGACGAATGGCCACACCTACACTACCCTTCTCCCCGCTCCCAGAACACTGAAATCTGACATGCTCGAGAAGTAGTGAGGGCTCTTAAAGTGAATCAAAAGCATTCGCCTTAGAAACTAAAAACTATGTAACATCATCATCATCATCATAGGTATTCTGTCATTATTGGCAGGTCACTTGCTGCAACTGAGAAGCTTCTATGCTCCACAGTCTTCAGCTAACATCTTCGTCTTCACGCACGATTTTTCTGTTTTAATATCGTCCATTAATTGTAGTCTCCTACGCCCTCTCCCTCTTTTCCCTGCCACCATACCCTCTAGAACGTCCCTTATGATACAGTTCATTCCTAGCCAATGTTCCAACCAATTTTCTTTTCCTTTTCTTATTAACATTTAAAATTGTTCTTCTCCTCTCATCATTTCTAACACCCTCTCATTCATTTTCCACTCGACCCAGTTAATTCTCTTCATTTTTTCCCACACCCGCATTTAGAAAGCTTCCAGTAATTTTTCATTATTTATGCGCAATGTCCATGTTTCCGCCCTGTATAGTAAAATACTCGACACGAAGCATTTTATGAGTTCTTTTTTCAACTCTATTTAAGGTCCCACAAAATAGTATTCTCTTCCTCCTAAAGGCTTCTTTCGCCATTCCTATCCTTGATTTTATTTCACGTTCACATTTCATATCATTACTAGTAATAATACTACTCAGGTATCTAAAACTAGTCACCTGTCGTATTTTCTCCCCTCCTACTTCTATATTTGACATTAACCGCTTGGTTCCAATCACCATGGCTTTTGTCTTTGTAACATTTATTTTCATCCCATATTCTTCACAGACCTTCCTCAAGTTTTCAAACATCTTATTGACTTTCTCTTCAGATAATTGCAACAGGCGCCATATCATCTACAAATCGTATACACCTAACCATTCTATCTCCTACTGAAATGCCGTCTCCATTTCGTGTGTTTAGATTGCTGTTTCTAACTACGCAACAATTTAAACAAAATAGAAAGAAAAAAATCAATAAAGATGAATGATTTAATGCAATTTGAAATAAATGGTTTTACACTTCATACATTTTTTAAAATTATAATTAACCAATGACTAGCAAAACTTCACACATTATTTACATTTCACATACATGTGTACAGAAAAGAAACCATAGTTTTAAAACGAATAAAAACGAATAATACACATTAAATACATACAGTCTTCTTTCAATTTTGGTCCACAAAAACATTTAAAAGATGAGAAAAAGATTATTTCCATCACAAACATTTATCGTAAACTTACATGGTTGAATGTTACCTTGTTGGTCATAAGTAAAAAAAATACACATACGCAAATCTTAAAAGCATTTTCCTTACAAAATAATTACAACAAATGAAACTTAGAAACAGGGCCGGCTCTACCATATGTGCAACACGTGCATTTACACGGGGTGGCAAATTTCGAGGGGAGGCTAAAGCAAATAGTTAAACAAATCCCAGCATGAATTGCTTGATTATTGTCAAATACAAGAACTCAATTCTCGAACAGTAACGAACACCTGTTCCATTTAGTTAAAATCACAGTTTTTATATGAAAACTAGTCTTGTCTTTGTCACAAACAAGTTCCTTATGATTGAAGGTGAAAATAAGTTGTTTTTTTAAAAAAATTTTTAACAGATGTAGAAGGAAAATCAAGAAATAAAGATAAAAGAGCTAGTTGCACTGGAATTGGAAACTGATATATTGAGAGTGAAGCCCAATATTGAATTCTATAAAAAAGGATTATCATCTTTCCTCTGCTAGTGTGTTTCCTTTATCTTTTACTAACATAATAGATGATTATTTAAAGAAAAAAGACTCAACGAGATTGTATTTGTAGTGTTTAGGCCTTTCTGAGTGCGAGTACTTTTTCCCTTCCCGTTCGTTGTTCATGATGTAGTAGCGTACTTAAAATCGTGGCTTTTAAGATTTGTTCTTTCTGGAGACTGGGGAGGGGCGGCAAATTATGCCATTGCACGGGGCGGAAAATTGCCTAGGGCCGGCCCTGCTTACAAAACTCGTACACATCTAACTAAAAGTTCACATACTGTATCAAATTTGATTAAACGAAAGTTAATCTTTTAGAAATTGGACCTATCAAAACATTACAAAATTCCCTTTTAAAAATTGCTATCTATTGCACACAACTATCACATCTCCATTGCATCCTACTTCAAAGAAAACTTCATTTCAAAAGTAATGGTTGAAATGAAAGTTACTTTCTGATTACCAGAAGTTCGAAAAGAGTATCACATTTAAAATTTGAAACGATACACAATATTTGTAACAGAAGATTATTCATGGAAGACCATACTAACTATATATCTTTAAAATTTTATCGATATTCATATTCTAATACTCCCACCATTTATTAAAAAAAAAAAAAAAAAAAAAAAAAAGACTAACAATTACATTCATTAGAGAACTTCCAACATTTGAATTTCTCGGCATTAGTACATATAAGTGATAGTGACGAATTAACACTAGTGATAAATTTGAAACTAATATGTACCAAATTGGACCCCCAGAATAAGACTGTCGTAACTAAATGTATACTTTACACACAAGAAACTTTATATCTAAAGAAATGTGATTATCTTTCCTGTTTTTGGGAATGGTAATGCTATTTCAATATGTACAGGGTGGTCCAAAAGTAGGGTCATGTATAACATTCCTGCATCGATCAAGTATAACATTCTAGCTTATAGTTTTATTTGCTTCGGCTGTTCCGGGCTTAAAATATGAGTAAAAAGATATTAAGGACAAATAATACAGAAACTAAGTCTGCCTGATGGATAACAATAAGAAATAATATAAAAAGCAATCAGTTGGTCACTACGGGACTGTATACCTACTTTTGGGCCACCCTGTATAAAAAGAATGAAATGAAATCTTCAAGTGTTACGTCCCACGGTTATGCCGACTAGGCTAAAGGAGACGATGATGATGGAAATGAATAGGATGAATAAAGTGGGAGGAAACAAAAGAACCCCGAGAAAACCCACGCACACGGTGTTCGTCCACCACAAAGTTCGAACCAGGGAATCGAACCAGGGATTCCTTGCACCAGAGATGAACGCTCTGCCACTGAGCCACCGCGGCTCTCAATATGTATACTAGTGGTATTAATCACTGTACAGAAAACGTTTCTTAAATAAATACAAATTACATTGTCACACACTAAAACTTGATAATTTAAACCCTATGCTGAGCTACGAAAGCCTTATTTTTTGTGGTGGACAAGCACCGTGTATGCGCGGGTTTTCTCGGGGTTCTCCCGTTTTCTCTCACTTTATTCATTCCATTTCTTATCACCACTATCGTCTCTCTTGGCCTCGGTGCATAATCATGGAACGTTAAGAGCCTGACATACTAAAAATAACACAAAATTTACCATTTTTCTTTTGCTTGTTTCTCATAAATTGAAAGGAGATAATGAAATGCAACTTACCACAATCATAGATAATGTTATTCTACAACAGAAAATATGAACCTGAAGAATTTTCAGTGTTGACATTCATAGATATTACAGTGTTGCCGGAATAACATTTCCCCCAAAATCTAAGTTAACACAGAGACTCGGGGAGCGAACTTCAACTGCAATTTATTACGAATCATGTTGTTTTGGTATCTATCCTGTGAACTACTTTCTAAATAATAGTTGTATCTAGTTTGAAATAAACAAAATAGTTTTAACATATAGTTATTAAAATTAAATAATAATGTAATTTAAAAAGTAGTTCACAGAACTTCAAGACAACATGATAGGTAATCAAATGCAGTTGAATTCGTTTCTCTAGTCACTGTCTTAACTTAGATTTTGGGGGAATTGTTATTCTGGCAATATTGGGAATTCTTTAGAATCATATTTTCTGTTGTAGAATAACATTATCTATGATTGGGGTAAGTTGCATTTCATTATCTTTTTTCACGTAAGAAAAACAAGCAAAAGAAAAATTATAAATTCTGTATTTGTTTTAGTAAGGCAGGAACTTAAACTGGAAACTTAAATTTCATTTCGCCACAACCTTATTCTATGGGTGCAAAATATTTCCTCTTTAAAAAGAAGGAAATCTAAGCAAAGTATTATTGAGCAATATCCCTATGATATATCAGTATTAAGGAAAACGTGTCCCTTTAATTAAACAAACGTTAAAGAAATGATACACTGGAATGCTTTTTAAATTTCTTTTCTGGACAAATGAATTAGGAACTTCGTTCATTTTCTAAAAGATATCGTAACGAACTTTTCTTTCTCCCATCCGCTGCGTAACTACCCAATAATAATAATTTTAAAAAAATGATATTTTTAATAAATACATCAGGTAGCATCAGTATCCCTTGAGCAAGGATTGAATTTTTTGTTTTAGAAATGACTATTATGGGAAAAAATGTTTTTCATTAAAGGCAGATTTTCATGGAAGCGTCCGTTGTGTTCTTTGCTTGCGATGTGGCTGAATAGCCAATTGAGAAAATTGTTTAAGTACGGTTCTACTTGTAACACAACTTTGTGTTGGCTACACAAAGACATCGGAAGCAACGGACGCTTGCATGAAAATCCGTCCTAATTGTTAAAAGATTGATCCACTTGAATCAGATATAAATTGTTGGGAATGAGGTAACAAGACTATGTTACGGAATCGTGGCACATGCATTTATATTGAAATTTGTTGCTAGGATACATTCTGTGCAAGCAAAATCATGTTGGATTGCAATCAGATCAAGATTGATGGGTAATTTAGGACGCTCTTACGTTTTTTCATCGATTGGAATCTCTACTGGGTGTCCCAGAAGTAGTGACTCACTTGTTGTTAGGTGCGGTAAGTTAGGCTGTATGACTGATGTTTGTTTGTTTCTTGTTTTGTTTGTGTTGTGGTGCAATGATGTTTTACCTTTTTTCAGTTGGCAACACTACAAGATGGCGACTCTCCTGATGTTTGGGAAATGACCAATGCGTTTGCCTATTTTCTGAAACACACAACGTTAAGGAAATCCAGTGACGAATGAAGAAGCTGTACGGTCACCAGACCTCACCCCTCCCGACTTCTTCCTATGGGGATATTTGAAGAACAAGGTATATGCAAGACCCATAAACAGTGTTGCAGAATTTATGGCGCGAATCGCCGGGGGAATTCAACAACATTCCCGTTCAGATGTGCCGAGATGCGTGCAGAAATGTGTTGTCTCCGGATGCAGGCATACACCGATATTAAAGATCGCCAGGTGGACCTTCAAATGGAGAATAGGGATTAGATACTGTAAAGCACTTAATTTTTACATCATTCCTTTGTACCTAAAATTTTGTTTCATGCTATTCTTGTTTATAATATAAATGTACTGACCACTCAAAAGGTGAGTCACTACTTGTGGTACACCCTATATCTCAAATTAGGTTAATATGTTATGTGAGGATTAGTTTGGAGCACTACTGGTAACGGAAATTCCATTGTGGAATTTGGAAGTAAAATGCAATAAATACCTCAGGAGTAAGTAATATGTGTGTTTGTATTTGGTCTTGTAAGGATGTTAAACTTATTTCAGAGCTAAGGAACATACTCTCATGAATGATAAGTTTTCTGTTGTGTGTGTAGAATAATAACAATTGTTACTGGCACAGATGGAGTTTATACGCTCCACTCTCTCTCTTTGTATAAAAATATCTAGCATAAATGCCGTGCTGTAAGCATAGAAATCAGATATTAATGTTCTAGGGGAGCTTCCACTGCTTGAATATTATCAGAAACTCATAAGAAGTTGTAAGGAAAATGCACTACTGTCGTTTATACTGACCGGCTAGACTTCGCGAATTCTCATCGTCATGATTAAACATTTTAATATTTTGCGCGACCACAGATCGTCAATATGATTCCAATGGGTTAATCTCTGTTTTCGGTACCGAATCTGTACAAGACAGAACTCACTATTGAAACTGGAACCCGGATTTGTATCAGAAGTAAGCATTCAATTGAACCCGAGATCACATTCATTAGCCATTTAGAAACGAACGGGCAGAATTATTTAATTTCACGGAATGATAACGAAAAAATAAAATGCAAACACAAGTTAAGTATTTTTTAGAGAGAACTTCACAATACTGAACACTAGAATACTAATGCATGTGGCTTATATTTTAATTTCTAAACATTTTGTGGTCGTCCCCCAGTGACATCCGCCGCATCCCCAGAAATATATTATAATGTAGGCCAAATGATATAAAACTATCATTTTCGATGTATAAAAAGTCGCTACCCCCAAAAATATCTGTGTCCTCCTTCTCCCCCCCCCCCCCCACCAAGGAATTAAAGCTAGCGTCGTCACTGATCTCTCTTAAGAGTAAGCTTTCAACGAAGTTACGTTTAACTTTAAATTAAAAAAAAAAAAAAGTTACTCCACGGAGTCTGGTTTTTCGTCTGTTATCTAATGAAATAAATCAGGTAACGGTACAAAATACAATTCATAGTTAATCTGTATCTGTTTTCACTTACATCACTTACTGTTAATTTTTTTACGGATATATTTCGAGCAATGAAAACACATGTGGCTACAAAAACTACATTACTCACAATTTTTGTTTTCAACATACCTTCTACGACGGATACGACCTTCATCATTAATACAATATCGTAAAACACAATGATGTTATCTATTGGATTTTCTGATGCATCGATCTAGTAACAATAATTTGTAAGAACCGTCTTTAAAGTCTCACTTTGAGACTATTGTACTTTTTGAAACATTCAATGCTAACAAAATGCTCCACTTTGGCTGAATTACACACGTCTAGATGTCTACATATACATTTTCCCCTAGAATGCTTACGCATTATTATTCATTCTTACAGAATCTACACCTGTTTGAGACAGTGCCGTGCCGTGGAAAATCAGCGCCCGGGCCGAGAGTATACGACGGCGCTCCTCTTATGAGTGAGGCTGACAGACCAGCCGCGAAGCTCCACCATGGTTGGCGCGAACCATAAGAAAATTTTCAAAAATAATCCCGCTTTTCCTTGATTTTGAGCATTTTTTTTATTATTACTTTTCCCCTTCTATTTTATATGTGCACATGCATTTTCCTAACATGAGTAACATTATAGGACCAGTTCCTAAAACAGCAAGAGGATTTAAGTACATACTAGTAATACTCCAAGTATTTTTATCTTTTTTGTAACCTTTCGAATTTAGCGCCCCTCTTACTTCAGCGCCCGGGGCCATCGGTCCGCTCGCCCTTCCCCCACTGCACGGCACTGTGTCGAGATACATACTTAGTTCAAAATTATTTAAAACTGTTACATTATAATACTATATTAATATTCTAATAGGTCACTAATTTTCGTCTTATCTACCTCCTGGAAAACATTTGGCCTGAAATTTTAAGAGAAATATTTTTAAAAATATTTATTTATTTAACTATGAAACGTTCAGCGTTAGTTTCATAATCTCACAATTAGTATCTAGAAAATAATTTAAGCTTTTCAGCTTGAGTTAGCTTCAGTGAATAGTTTACAAATTTTGTTTAAAAGTAACTTTGCACTCTTTTTATGATTGTTTTAAAATGCATATACTGAGTAGCTTCTATAATGGACATACTGAAATATTATTACAGTCCAAATTATCTTGTAATCCTTGATGCTACACCCACAGAAACTGAGAAACATTACTGACAATGTTGTAAATCCATGTCATATTCTGCGAAAAATATTTCCAATTTCGGCAGCAGTATGGAAAACGGAGAAATTTAAAGAACGAAAAAACTGTAAAATTACTAGAAAAATTAATTCATTGCATTGCTTGTATTTGTGTAAAATGAAGGTTTCATTTGAGATCTCTCCGTCCCTCAAAAGAATTTTGCACAAGCCTGCAGCGGTTATGTTTTTTTTTCTTTCTTTCTTTTTCATAAAAAAGAGAAAACTTAATATTTTCAGTAGAAAGCAAGAATTTTACGAATGATTTAAAAAATGGATCAAAAGATTGCGATCTTGGCCAATAATTAGTTTGTGGATCAGGGGTTACAATTTTTTTGAACAGCCCCTAAATCGAGTTTTCGTGTTTTCTACGGAATAAGCACATCATATTGACTTGAATGATAGTTTGGGTTTGGCTACATTATAAGAGTTCTCCAGATATAACGCGTAGAAGAAAATTTTTGACTGAAATATATTCGATCTTTCGTTGCAACAAACTGCTAGATCGTGTAAAATATTGCACATGTTTGATACATTTCTTCTCTCATTTTAACGGAATTTTGTTTGCTTTGTTTTTCCTTTTCCCATATTCATGGCGAAATATCAATAATTTTTCAGATGGATACTTGAACTAAGAATTACGAAAAGGAAGTTTATAATAAGTTTCTCTTCATCCGGTATATACATTATGATTACACAGAATTAAGAGAACATTTTAATAATAATTACACAAAAATTAATTTACATGCAATTTTCATTTATCTGATTTTATATCCTAGATCAATGAACAGAACTAAAGATTCAAAAGATAATGTCAACTTTTCTTATAAACCATTTAATCTAAGAAGTCTTCTATATTCTACTTAGTCTTCTATTACATATAACGAAATCTATGTATATTTTTAATATATATTTTCATCTAAAATTGGGTCGCCCAAATGAAACATAAACTATTCAATGTAACTATTTTTATGCGAACAATGAATTGAACATTGAACAGTGTTCCTCAAAAGTATTTTGAGAAGCAGATATATATTTCCTTATACAGAATGTTTCAATACAACACCGACAACGATTCCTGGCACTAAGATAAGACAAAATGAATAGACCAACATGGGTGTAGAAATCCGTCATTTCGGAGTTACAGGCTGCCGAAAACATTAAAGATTTTAAAGTTCCATAGCTCCAATATTATGGGACCTACCGTAGTCGGGTCAAGACTTTAACTTAGGAACTAATATATGTCCTATACAAAAATACATGTTTCAGAATCCTGTGTTACTCGCGCAACAATTTTTATGGAGAGAGTTTGGCTACGGGTATATAATTTAAAGTACTCACCAATCACCTCTATAAAAACTGTTGCGGAAGTACTGCAGGATTCTGAGACATGGATATTTGGATAGGGCACATACCAGTTTCTACGTGAAGTCTTGACAAGACTACGGTAGGTCCCATAGTATTGGAGCTATGGATCTTTAATGTTCACTTTTTCATGTCTTCGGCAGTCTTTAACTCCGAAATGACGGATTTCTGAACCCAAGTAGGTTCATACTTTTTGTGTTATCTTGGTGTCAGGAACCAGCTCTCAAACTTTGTCAGTGTTGTTTTGAAACGCCTTGTATGGACTTCACAATTAACAAGAGATTTCTCTATATTTCTCAACAATTTCTGATTTGCCACGTTAAAACCTGCTCTTTTACGTACACAAGAAGGGCAAGAAATTGCTAAAAAATGGAAAATATTACATTACTTTCAACATGCCTGAACGTAATGCTAAAACGTAACTCAATTAAATACAGTGACACATCAACTGAATGATTTAGGTGCGTTACATGATCCTTTTATATATGATCACTGCTGCTGCTAGGTCACGGTTACCTGTACTGAACACCTTTGCACGAATGTAAAAAAGCTTTTACACTCTTTACCAAATACACAAGCTAAGAACTAACTCACTCACTCTATGGCCTACGGAACCCGCAGATTCAATGCCGCGTTCACAAAAGCTCCCCAATGACTTATATCCTTAGCCGACTGGATCCAGTTTCTACTTTGTATTCCTATTTATGCGAGATCCAGCTTAATATTGTCCTTCCATCTGCGCCTAGGTCTTCCTAATGGTCGTTTTCCGATTGTATTTCCAGTTAAAACTTTGAAAGCGTTCCTACTTTCTTCCATTCTGGCTATATGACCTGTCCACCTAAGTCTCCTAGATTTGATGACTCTAACGATGTTTGGTAAACGATATAAAATATGTAGTTCCTTGTTATGAAGTTTCCGCCATTCACCATTTCCGTTTCTCTTGGGCCCGAATATTCGTCTCAGGGTCTTATTCTCAAATACTTTCAGTCTGCGTTCTTCCCTTAGAGTAAGCTACCATGTTTCGCAACCATACAGCACAACAGGCATGATTATCGTTTTATATATTTTAAACTTCAAAATTCCTCGACAGGATTCGGGACGACAAAAGGTTTTTTACTGTATAGTAACACGAATTCCCTGCTTTTAGTCGACTTCTAATTTCTTCGTGTATATGGTTTTAGTCTGTTAATATTAATCCTAGGTATTTGAAAGTATCCATACACAAGATAAGAAACAATCCATACATAGAAAATTAATTGAAATATAACCAATTCTTATTGCGTTTAACAATCTATGCTTTTCAAAAATTTGAATATGATCAGCTAGTGATTTAGATGACTATATTAATTAAGGCATATCGACACACGGGATATTCACAGTCACATATCGGAAGTTCTTGATTAGTTTTTGTTACAATTAATACTCTCACCCTTTTATGTGTGATCTATGAGTCTATTGCGGACCAGGAAATTTTGGATGTGCAAAGTATATTGTCGGTTGAAACGGGGGTTTGTGTTTCGAGGAACTTCATCCTTATAACTAGTGTGCTACTACCGACAATAAATGACTACATGACACAATCTCCTTTACATACTTTCCTTCTTAGCACTTCCTACCATTCTTGTACATCTAGGGACAGTCCACGCTCTACCTTCCCAGCTACCTATAAAATCGTCAGTTTTCAACTTTATTTTTTCAAAGGAAATCTCCTATAGAGGTAATTTGTAGCCCTTTAAAATAATAATACAAAATTCAAGTCTTCAAGTAAGTGATCAAAACTATATCAAGCGGACACTATAAATGCAATCATTATTCCACTATTTTTATTTATTTATTTTCTTTCCCAAAATTGACTTCTTTCAGCCTCTCCAGTTAGGGAGATAATTCACTGTGTATGAAATTACCTGTTATTATTCCCGACTTTTTTCTCAGAGATTTTCCATGTTGTTTCCTCCATCCTCCTTCAAACTTTTTTTCTGGCGCTGTCGTAACGGCATCCATGTATCGTTATCCTTCGTTCCCAGGTCTTGCTATGGGAATTGCACGAGTAGTAGATTCGCCACTGTTTATGTTTCACTTGGACGAATATTATACAAGGAAAATTAGAATAAATAATACTACCTTAATTCATTTTGTTATCATCAATAACGTCAAAATACATTATTTTTCACCATGTAATAATAACAACAACAACAACTATGTTTAACAAATCAGCACTTCAGGTATATTATATACCAAATGGCTAAGAATACAAATGTACCACGGACAATTTTTTTTTCTGCGTAATTATGCCCAATTTTCGTCATAAAAACGTATTCGTAAGTCAACAGATACATCTTAAATCGTGTTCACAAAAACAATGCACAAATTTGGGCTTATGTCAACTGGCACAATGAGTTACCACAGAAAAATCTTTCGTAACAACATCTAACAAATATTCTTTTAAACACGACAGACATGGACTATTTTTCCTTTTTTAAGGCAATACATATACAGTAAAACAATTATCAATGCTGCAAATTTCAACTTGCATGCTCAAATTCACTCACTGTGAACAGAAAATATAAATTATAATAAACAATACAAATATGTAAACAAAACTAGGTATTTACATGGAATTAAATATATTGTTAATTGTAGTTTTATATTATTTTTTGTTTATGGTCATCAAACATTGTGTAATATTTAAACGGTAATATGTCTTATAAGCTGAAACCAATACTTAACAAACCTCCCTTCAATACGAATCTACTTCTGTTTCGTAAATTGCTACAATGAGATTCACCAACGAAGTCCGATGGTCCTCGCTGCTCCGTAGAAAGAACTGTACCGCAATTTAACCCATACTATACTTCGCGTCACCCGAATTGGCGTATCGCGTCAGCCAATAAGCTCGCAGTGCGCTTTATCAAACCTTCAGTGACACCTTATCATTCATAATTGTCCACGAATACGAATAAAATCAACTATGAATGATTCGATTCCTCCCTGAAGATTTAGTAACAGCGCACTGCGAGCTTATTGACTGATGCCATACGCCAATTTGGGTGACACGGAGTACTGGGGCTTCGTGACCCAAAACATAACTCATACGTATCTTTACCTTGTGTGTCGCGTGCTGTGCAGCAGACTCACGCTACAATGCTGACACCTTTATCTACTTTGATAAGTGGCCCTGCAGGCAAAACTTTGCAGTTGGTTCAACTCACGGACAGATAACAATAAAAAGTAACATTTTTAATTCATTGAACTACAAAGGTCGTTCTATTCACAAAGTTCTTAATCTATTTTGGTAATAAAACACTGTGCCCCCCACCGAAAAGTTTTTTTTTTCCTAGTGTGGCAGTCAATGTGTTAAATAGAAACAAGTTGATGCAATGTATCGACAAGTATCAAGAGCAATAATTTTACCCAAACATATCCTTCACATCATATAAATATCTTGCTCCATGTACATTACAAATAACAATGAGTAGATATATAAGTAATTACAAAATTATCCAGAGCAAACTATCTGAAGAAACTTGTAACTTTATGTATTTTTATTCAATTTTTGTACTATTGTTTTATAGTATATTTTTATTAATCTGCAAACACTTCTGTTTTGTAATTTGTTATTCTTCATATTCTTGATAATATTCATTGGAAAAAGTGGAAAAGAAGCAATAGCAGTGATAGACATTTCACGTATCACTTTTGTAAAGTATTTTAGTATTAGTGACATTTATATTTTAAATGTTTTTCAGAAGAAGCATAAGTTCCATGTGTACATACGAAAACTATTGCAGTGTAGAATTAATGTGAAACGCAGGTAAGTATTCGAAACGAACTAATATAAGGTGACTTCTGTTCAATACCAAAGAAAGTAAAGACAAGTTATATTTAGTATTGTGTTTTATTGTTCAATACCAGAGAAAGTAACGACAAGTTATATTTAGTGTTGTATTTTATTGTTCAATGCCAAAGGAAGTAAAGACAAGCAATATTCAGTGTTGTGTTTTATTGTTCAATACCAGAAAAAGTAAAGACAAGTTATATTTAGTGTTGTGTTTTATTGTTCAATACCAGAGAAAGTAAAGACAAGTTATATTTAGTGTTGTATTTTATTGTTCAATGCCAAAGAAAGTAAAGACAAGCAATATTCAGTGTTGTATTTTATTGTTCAATACCAGAGACAGTAAGGATAAGTTATATTCAGTGTTGTATTTTATTAAGTTAGCATCAAACAATCGTAACTACAATAATAATGGTCCTTCGCCCACGAATATTTACTTGCTTGACAACTGCAGCAATATTGCACAAGAAGTGATTGTGAAGTGTAGATGCTTTAAATGGACACGTTTTCTCAGTGCATTACAGCATGTAGAATGGGAGAAAAGAAAACATGGCAACCAGCTTAGTTCTTCATACATGGTGTGTATACACCAATCTATGTCATAAACAAGCTCATATTGTGATCTACATACATGCTACTATATTTGTAAACACATATATAAAAATAAATAAATAAAATGTGAGAAAAACAAAGTTGAATTGACTAAAAAACGCAGTGTGTTAAAGGGACAGTTAACACGTATTCAAACATTTGAAACTATCTTTTCACATTAAGGAGAAAGAACTTTGCGAACACTTCCACGTAGACATGATAATGGCAAGTTCATTGTGAAGATCCCCAAGAAAGAGAAAATATTTAATCTAGATGAATCATATGATGAAACTTATCGAAGATTTAGTTATTGGAATGTAGATTGCAATCACAGTCAAATGTTTGTAAAGCTTATGAAGATTTCTTATGTAAATATGAAAATTTGCAACATACGAAAAAAGTTAAACCATAGCCAGAAAAAGGAAATCTGACAAAGGCATGTACTTACTACATCACCTTACGTTTAAGCTTAGCAGTACATCAACGAAAGTACAGGTAATATTCGAAGAAAGTTGCAAAAATCCAGTAGAAAATCTTTGAAACAATTATCTTTCAACAATATTCTTTAAAATTTGCAAATTGTATACAACATTTCTATTCTCTTTCAACGACATATCAATTTCAAATTGAGCACTTTCGACAACTTTCACCTGAATGTTCTAAATTTCTACTAGCGTGACCATCGGACTTTGTTCCTGGAATGTATTATTGTTTCTAACTTGAATATCGTCATGCTCTATTGAAAAGGATACGGATAATTCTAGCTTCGCTTTCTTATACCTAGGTATGATGTTAGAAATGCTTTTTAGGAAAGCATACCTGTATTTTGATTAAAACATAAACGTACACCTTTTAATTTGCTTTTCTGAATTAAGTAACTAATGTTATAACAGCATGTTAATTAAAACGAAGTATCACATGATTCCATCTAAATAATTAACAATATTATTTACGTTAGGAAAAAAATCTAAAATCAAATGGACATAAATTCTTAATACAGGGTGGAGCAGAGGTAACATATGTTTTTTAAACCGCTGGTACTCGACGATGAATAGGGGTATTGATTTTGAGCTCCGTTGGCAGACAGCCTAGACAATGCAGTTTCATTCGTTATGGCGCGTTGGAGCGTAGAACATCATATGTTCGCGGTCGAGCAGTTCTTAGAAACAATGATTCTGTGGTCACGGTTTAACGTCTTTTCCGTCGAAAGTTTAATGTCGAACGTCGAGATAGAATCTCAGATCGGAACATTATACTCCGATGAGTTGCAATGTTGAGAAGTACTCTGCATCTGCGATGAAAAAGAAACTACCTGGTCTTTCTTGTTCGGTTCTAACTCTGGAAAATTTAGACAGAGTTAAAAGGGCAGTTCTTGATAGTCTGAAACGATCCGCTAGGCGACAGGCTGTATCGCCGGGTATGTCACGCCGTTCGCTTCATCGCATCTTACATGATGATTTCAAATTTCCTTTTTCGTGACAGATCCAGTACTTCTGAACGCTGCAACCCATCGGAGTATAGTGTTTCGATCTGAGACTGTACCTCGACGTTCGACTTTGAACTTTCGATGAAAAAGACGTTGAACTGTGACCATTGAATCAATCTTTTTAAGGAACTGCTTGACCGCGAACAGACGATGCTGTAAGTTCCAAAGCTCCATAGCGACTGAAAATGTATTGTCTGAGCTGCCTGCCAACGGTCGCTCAAAATCAATACCCCTACTCGTTGCCAAGTACTAGCGGTTTTAAAAAAAATGCGTTTCCTCTGCTCCACACTGTATTTAACTTTAGGTTTAAACAAGTTAAATGTGTGATTGGATGATAAGTCGAGTGTTTTAAAAACTGAGTTGTTGATAAACCTAGCTTTTGTTTTCTTGCAGTCTAGAATTTGGCAAAGTCACGATAAATCTATTAATTATAACGTATTAAGTGATCTGGCATATTTTACGCATTGAGAGTTGGAAACGCTCGACACTGAACGTACAATATTTGCGTAGACATATGCTTTTCCCAAATATGGATAAAAATGCTTCTGCATACCAATTCTTAACCCCCCCCCCCCCCTTCAAAGTCTCCTGTAATAATAAGAAAAGCTGCACACAATTCGCAAAAGACGTTTGTTTTACATAAAAAGTATTAATATAAAAAATATATAATAAAATAGAAAGCACTTCTCTGTTAAACGGTGACGACTTCTTTCAAGCAAGGAACTCTGAACTCATCCAAGTTTCGTCATTTTATTTAAATGCAAATTTCACCTCAGAAATTCAATTGACGCTTATCTACGCCTCACTTGTTGATGTCACTCTTGCGTAACTTCCACATCGTCTTCGGATTCGGTGGGTGAAACTCTTATGGCCTGGTACCACTGATTCGTTAAGTCTGTCATCTGACTCTTGCAGTCTTTCAATTCCTAAAACAGGAGTTACAAAACAGAAATAAGTTAGGTTGTCATGCTGCAAGAATCTTGTAGCTATCATTAAAAAATCCTGCAACTCCATCTTTCTATTTACTGTTTACACTTTATAACTTTCTGAAAGAAAGAAAGATATCTCCACCCATGCAGCACTGCACTCTAGTGGACAAATAGTGGAGAATCCGTCGTTTCGGAAGCGGCGAAACTTTTTTTTCTTTCTTTATGACAGCGGGAGAACGATAGCAGGTAGCAAGTAAGACAACTGAGAAAGTTGCACATGGTTTGACTCCTTGCAAGATGAAAAAAATGTTGCATGTCCCTTTCAAGACTACGTTTACATGGAGAAATATTGTAGGATTCCAAGATCTCTTTAATGATAGCTACAAGATTCTTCCAGCATGGCAAACTAGCATTACAATCAGCGGTACATTATCATTTATGGTGCCCTAAAAGAATATTAAATACATACTTACATTATTTTTCTGTAACAATGCAAAAAATAAATTAATAGTAGAATAATAAAATAATTCGCGTGTATTGTAAGTGTTCTTTAGATCAGAACTTCTAAAGCCACGTGTAAGACTGGTTAATTCGACGTTACAGCTACATTGCCGGGGCGCTGCGGCTGTCTTCTGTAACCAAATATCAAACTAAATCAGGGTCTTTATATCTTCCGAAGTTAGTAATGCAAGTTTTAAGTTTTGTTTCTGTCCGTTGCCGTCTGTTGGTATGTAGTGTGTTGATATAAAGGAATGTAGTGGACTGTTCGTGTTATTGTATATGGTGGGTGGATTTAAGGATTGAATAATCTCAAGAAAGTAAGTTGTTTTCAATACTGTATTTACTTTAGTTGTGTAGTTTGTTCGTTGTCTTCTATTTTATAAACGACGAACAGCACGACCATTTTTATTCGTAATAATTTCTCATATTTCTTCGCGTGCTTCGCGTGTAGCAACAAGTTTAAATATATTTGCGATCATCGGAAAAGGCATTTCACAGTCGAAACCATCGTCACGATGCTTCTGTTTGAATTCGATTTAAAGCTTCTCACCACAGATTACAGACAAGCAACTGAAGGAAAGCCCCCTTCAACGATCGAGAGGCTTAACAGTAATTACTTCTTCTACAGAATAAGTTTACTCAGAATAACTATCAGATATTTTATGTTTAATTTAATTTACTGCAAGCTGTAAGTACAATTCAGTTTCTTGACATATTTAAGATCGCCAGCCACAATACGAGGCGAATTCACATTATAATACATTCAGGGGCCGCAGTGGCTCAGTGGTAGAGCGCTCACCTCTCGTGCACGGGGTCCTTGGTTCGATCCCATCTCGCGCCAAGTAAACATAGTGGTGGACAAACACCGCGTGCGTTGGTTTTTCCCTGTTTCCTCACACTTTCTTCATTCCACTCATTTATTTCTTATTATCACCGCCTCATTGAACCTAGCCGGCGTAGCCGTGGGACGTGAGACTTAACTGGCGCCTATGGCATGTTGACGTGTGATGACGACACGAATGGGACTTTCTTTCCATTGATTGTGACAATGGATGAGACGTGGATGCCATTTTTTAATTCTGAAACGAAGCACCAGTCTGCTCAATGGATGCACACAGATTCTCCGCTATAAAAAAAAAAAAAAAAAAAAAAAAAAAAAAAAAAAAAAAAAAAAAAAGTAAGCGCAAGTGCTAAAAAAATGATGATGGCCATGTTCTAGGACAGCGATGGAGTAATCCTTACTCATTGCACTATACAAATGGAGAAAATGAATGATTACACGCTGTACTTGCAATAAAAACGTTGCCATTTTACGAGTATCGTAAGTATCAAGAACAGTCACGACTCTCACCGCTGCCGCTAGAGTTCTGTGTGCCGTACGGTGTTGCCATCTGTGTCACGCACTGACAACGAGTGCTCGCGTATTTTAAAGTAAACAGAACGTTTCGATCTGTTAGCAGTCCTGAGAAAAAAAAATGGAGGTGCTACAACTTGAATGCACCTCGTAATTCCAATCAGTGACAGTTTCCGTTAACATTTCATGTCACAACCATCCTCAGGAATACGTAGTTTCATTTCATTACATTTCATACTTTCGTTAATCGTCATAGAATAACTTAATAAGCTTCATGTCACTAATCATACTTAACTCCTTTCATTATATACATATTTACTAACAAGTAGTCATTATTATAAATTGTCGGGCAAAAAAAGGGGGTTGTAATTACATCATGAAATATTAAGATCGAAATGTAATTAACATCAATTTGGAGCTTGGAAGAGGCCGCAGCGGCTCAGTGGTAGATCCTTCACATCTGGTGCATGGGGTCATTAGTTCGATCCCAGCTCACGCCACGTGAACTTTGTGGTGGACAAACACCGCCATGTTCGTGAGTTTTCTCGGGGTTCTCCCATTTTCTTCATTCCACCATTTCATTATTATCATCGTCAGCGTCTCCTTTAGCCTAGCCGGCATAACTGTGAAACTTAAAGATTTCATTTCATTTTAAGAACTTGGAAGACAGATATTACTTTGGAGTACAACAAATGTAACTGTACCGACATCCAACATTATACATAAACTAACAAATAACAATGTTACACGCGCAGTTATTTTGATATTAGCTAACATCAACGTCTCAGCATTAGTTTCATCTTAGGGTTATGGACGATCACACTAGTATTCACCAAGTTAGACAAATAGATGCAATTATGAGAACAATAAATCGCAAAAATAGCAATATAGTGAACCGCGAGGACTCGTGAAGCTTGACCTAGATTTACCAATTTCACCACCTAATAGAACGCGAGGGTGTGTCCCCGTTGTCAACCTTCCACCTATGAAATTTTGCCAGTATAGTTTCTCACGCTATACGCAGATCGTAAGGGTACAGTGTTGTCGGATTGCCGCTAAGTTTAGTTTTGTTTATTTTTATTATCGTTGTTTTATATTTTTGCTACTATTATTGTTACCATTGAATTCGAATAATTGTTATAGTTCTTTGGTTTTTCTTTTTTTTCTTTTCTTTTTTTTTTTTTTTTGTCGCTCGTTTGCTATGTTTTTTAAGTTTGGCAACATTGTTCGTGTAAATCTGCTGTTTCTTCACTTTTTCTCGAGTATGTGTTCGGAGGGCAGCTCCAGGAATCGTACCGAATTCTTCCGATGCACCACACTCAAGGCAAAGCAGTTCTGTGATTTGTGTAGAGCCCAGGCTTCACGAGTCGTCGCTGTTAGTATAGTGTCGTTTCTCAAGGATTATTTTACCTTCAAATATAAAATTACTCGAAGGTACCTTGAAAAGTATTATTTTCTTTCGCAATTCCATCTGTACAACAACTAACGAAAAAGAACAGTATGTAGTAATCCATCGAGATAACAAAACATCCAAACAGCTAACAACATTCAGATTATGCACAGAAATTAAAATAAATAATACATTAAATCATGCATAATCAGGCCAACAAATTAATGCATTTCTAAATTATTTAATCGAAATTAAATCAGAACAATACATTAGAATGTTACACCTTTAGCCTAAAAAATTAAATCTAGTGTCAGCATGATATTCGGGTTGTAACAAATTTTATTCACCATTCTCTAGTACTACAGGGTGTCCGTAAAGTAGGGCAACCTGAACTTTGAAGCATAAGAATTTTTGAACCATACGTGCGAATGAAATTAAACTCCTAATCGGAGAACCCTGTCTTTGTAGATATTTTTGAGATATAAACCGTGGAATGAGAATTCGACATTCGTTCTCACGAATGCTAGAAACAGACGAAGATGAAGAAAACGTTTAGCACAAAACGCGAAAAATCAGGAATTAATGCAATTGTGGCTTTGAGTGTGTGTGTATGTGTGGACAAATGGGAATGTTAATGGACAGGTTGGGTAGGAATGCATTATTCTGAAACAAGAACGACATATTGATAAGCCCAGACATCCGGGCGTAACAATGGCGTGTCGTAAGAAACACATGTTTTCCGGGATTATGGCGTAATATAGTAACACTGGCGGGACCAGACGGTGTTAATACATCTGGTTCACCACTAACCATCCCATAGCTAGACTGTTGCAAACAAACGAGTGACCTGCAAATCATTGAAGAAACGTAATAATCCATCTACGCCTGGCCATAACTTTCTGAATGATTTGGAAGTTTCTTGTTTGCTTATAACTGTATTTTTCTTTTTAGCATTTACTTCTGATCCTATTTTTACCCTATCATCTCCTGTCAGATTGATGTCATCAACATAAGCTAAAAACCTGATGTGTGCCATTCAGCTCTAGCCCCTTGTTGATATCTTTAATTTTCCTTATAGCGTATTCCAGAACAAAACTGAATAATAATGGCAACAACACATCTTCTTGTTTCGGTTATTTTCGATGCAAAAGCTCGTCGACAAATATTTCCCTACTTGGACGGACTTGACTTTGGACTTAATTTGACCACATTTTAATTAACTTAACTAGTTCTTTCGGTATACAAAATTCGGTAAGAATGTTGTACAATGTTTCCATCTTAACTGAGTCGTAGACTTTTCTGAACTCAATAAATAATCGATATACCAGGGTGTTGTGTTTCCATTTATTTTTGAGTATTTGATGAATTGTGAATATCTGATCGATAGTTGATAGATTTCGCCTAAATCCACACTGATAATCTTCAATAATTTAATCTGCGTATGAGGCCAATCTTGCTAACAATATTTTGGAAGAACTGTATATGATGTTGACAGAAGAGAGATGCCTCAATAATCAGTTTTGTCGCCTTTCTTGTGATTTGGAAGAATGATTGATTCTTTACACTCTTGTGGCAATTCCTCCTTGTTCCATATGAGGAGAATGAATTTGTGTATCGCGTTTGGACATTAATCTCCTCCAGCTAAAATCAACTCAGCGACAATTTTGTCTACATCCGGAGATATATGTTTCGTTAATTAGTTTATAGCAATTTTTATTTCTGTTTAGTTAGGATTTAGATTATACGATTTTGCTGTATTCATTTAACTCTCTCTACAATTTACTACTCTTTTCGTCATACATTTTACCAAACAAACAACGTTTTAACATTTTAGTATCTTATAAGTGATACGTTAAGGAGTGTCTACTACCAACAACACTGATTGAGCTCAGGGAATGGATTACGAAACCTAAGTCTGAATTCGACTACTGCTTGGAAGTGAACCGCACATAAAAGCTTGAATTCACTTTCTTTCTCTTTTATTTATTTATTTATTTACTTTTTTGGCTATGTATCAGTCATTATTATAAGTGTTGTACTTCGTAAAATACAATATTTTAAAATCCGATAAATTTATTTATAGGAATCCTGTATACTTTAATATTTTTTCGAATTTTGTATTGGCTCAAAACCAAATAAAACGTTACATAATTATAACTGAAAATTCTAAATTAAAAATCACACCTTATATTTAAATTTTACTTATTTAAAGTAATACTTAGAAAATAAGCATAATTAGTTCCCATCCAGATGTATGCTTGCACGAAAGAAACTCAAATCGAACTTTCTGAACATTGTCACAATCACAAATGTTATGGCAAATAGGTAGCTAAAAAATGTGTAAAGTAATCTGTAATTTTAGTCCATTCAAAATTCCGTTTGTATTATTATTATTATTATTATTATTATTATTATTATTATTATTATTACTGAATGATTTTTTAGAGGCGGAGAAATTTAAACTGGCAACACTGTTTTCTGTGACAGCTGATACTACAGTTTTCGGTTGTTTTGAGGTCAGTTTGGTTCGACAATTCATCATGAATAGACTCACGCCATGCGGAGCAACGCTTGCAAATTGTGCAAATTTATTTTGAAAACCATGGTTCAATTCGACAAACTCATCGGGCATTACATGCATTTTATGGTGCTCATAATCGTCCAATAGAGCGATTAATTCGAAGAACTATGGATCGATTTCGCAATACGTTTACTCTAATCGATAATACGCATCCGGTGGAATCATTGGTCCATGTTTTAAAAAATTATGCTGGTGAGAACGTTGTAGTCAACGGTGAGCGGTACAGAGACATGATTACTAACTTTTTTGTGCCTCAATTGACAGATATTAATGTTATAGACATATGGTTTCAGTAGGACGAGGCCACATGCCGCACAGCGCGCGCCACAATTCATTTACTGAAAGAAACATTTGACGCCATTAGATTATTTTCTTTGGGAATATGTAAAGTCGCATATCTACAGCGAGAAACCAGAAACAATTAAGCACTTGGAAGAAAACATTCGACACGTTATTGCCGAAATACAGCCTGATTTACTGCGAAGAATGTGTGAAAATTGGACCTTCAGATTACGCAATGCACATACCAGCCGCGGTGGCTACATGCTCGAAATCATTGTCAAACATTAATGCCATAAAATAATCTGTCAAATAAAGCTAATTTCATGGATATTAAAAACATTTTTCTGTTTTATTTCAACATAAAGTTTTTCGCCTCTAAAAAAGAACATCCGTTATAATGAAGAAAAGCACAAGAAAAAGTAACATTATATTCTGTACTCAATAAATTGATCAATGTATCTTACCTGTTGCGTAAATCTTCGAGTGAAGAAAGGAATAAAATACTTAAGATCCCACTTAGCAAATCCTCTAATTCGATTTTGGATAAAACCAACCTCCAGCTCCTCTTCAGTTATTTCAGATAGATGCTCTGAGTCTATCGTTTGTCCCTAGAAAGAAATATATAAGGAATTATATAGTATGTAAACTCTACCCCAGATAACAAATGTGACTTACCTTATGCCTCAATTTGGTTCCTTTAATTAAACGTTTCTCTCCACGCGGGGAATGTTTTTCATCACCGAATCATTTTCTTTTCACATCATGAATTTTGGAAATGTTTGTGAATTCTGCACATGTTTAAAAATTCGATTTTTTTTTTTCAAATAGAGTCCAGTTTGCACCATACATTTTCAAATTTTAGCAGGGTTGCTTTGGCCTGCAACCAAACTGAATATTGATTGATTGAAGTTATTGGGCACGGAAAAGAGACATGTTTCTTGAGAAACGTTTTTTTTATGAATATTGTAAGGTTCCGCTTGTGCAGGTATTGGTGGAGCAAATTACAGTCCGGAATCATTTTTCACTATCGATTTTTATTACAGAATTCACTATAAATAGTATATTACAAATATCGCTTTATTGTAATTTCTCTAATACTGGGTTAAGAGAGGTAAGCCAAGGCCCAAGCAACCTAGGGAAGGATCTCCACAGAGCTCCAAGCAAGCTAGGTGACTGAGGTTAGAATTTCCAACAAAGCTCCAAGCAAGCTGAGTGAGAAGAGAGGAAGCCTAGAATTCGAAGCAAACTAGAGGCTTTGGGTTAGAATCTTCTAGAGATTCGAAGCAAGTTAAAAGAGGGAGGTGACCAGTCGCATATTCATGTTTATCGCTGAAATCCTTTCGGTTATATACTTGCTCCAAGTGAGACGGTGGCGTTGGTGTTCTTTCGCTTTCACATAACCAGTGGTCCCTGGTGTCCCTGTCGTCCGCACCTATAATAATCCGTAAGACGCACATGGTTGATGTTTGTCAATATAATCACATGTCGGTTGTTTCTAAACAAAACCATGTGGTATATTACAATATGTACCCTTCCTCAATCTCCACCTTGCCGCGGTGGGGGGGCTTGCGTACTCTAATGATTCCAAGAGCTATGCCGGAGATAGCATCACTATCAAAGGGTTTCCCATGCCGGACAGGTCTTTAGGAGTAGGAGTCAGACGAAGAGAGATATTATGGTAGTGGGCAGCAGCTCTAACATTACTACTGAGGCTGAAGATGATTGACATCGGCAAGGCTCAGATGTGGACAAAAACAGGCAGGGACAGGATATCCTCTATGGCTGTTTCACTGCGAGGTGGAAGGACCTGGGACACTACCACTTTACTCAGTCCCTAGAAAACAAGATGGAAAGAGAAATAAGAGAATGGAATATTAGAGAATACGAAACTACTGTTTCACAGGGGATCGTCCCCGGCAGTAATATCCCACATGGAGGGAAACACAGCAGGGCCTCCTCGGTCGTCATCAAATGAAACTCCTCCAGGATAGGAACCTGGAACGTGCGATCGCTGTTCCAGTGTGGAAAACTGGAAAACCTGAAGAAAGAAATGGAACGTATGAAGATAGATACCTTGGGAATTAGCGAAGTTAGATGGCCTGATGGAAGGGATATGTGGAGCGGAGACTTTACTCAGGAGCTGTAAACGATACAGCAGAAGTCTGTTTTGTCTTGAATAAGATAGGACAGGAAGTTATAGGCAGTTGGAAATACAATGAAAAGATAATAATGTTGAAGACAGCAACCGAACCAAGAAATATGACGATAATCCAAGTATATATGCCTACATCAAGCTACACAGATGAGGAAGTAGAAGAAATCTATGAGCAAATAGAAGTATTGATGAAAGTTGAAGACCAGGACAATTTAATCATCATGGGTGACTGGAACGCAGTAGTCGGCGAAGGCAAAGAAGAGAATGTAACTGGGAATTTCGGCCTAGGAGAAAGGAATGCGAGAGGTACATGATTAATTGAGTTCTGCAAAAGCCATAATCTGACTGTAACGAACACTCTCTTCGAACAACCACTAAGAAGATACACATAGACAAGACCAGTAGACAAAGAAAGATACCAAATAGACTATATACTGGTCCGACAAGCATTTAGAAATCAAGCAAAGAACAGTAAGAGTTACCCACGAGCAGACGTTGACTCAGACCATAATTTAGTTTTGATGAAGAGCGAACTCCGACTAAAGAGGAAACGAGTGGTAGCACCAAACAAAAGATGGAACACAATCAAGCTAAGAAGAGATGAAAACATGAAAAGAGAATTTGCAAATGCGACATACAAAGAGACGTCTACGGTAGCTTTAGCAGGTGATGACATCGACTCGAAATGGAAAGCCACGAAAGCAGGGATTACAAAAGCTGCCAACAAGCACATAGGAAGAGAAACGAGAACCCAATACAAAGTCTGGAATATAGCAGAAATATTGGAAATGATACAGCAAAGAAGATAGTTCAAGATAACAAACTAAGAAGACGAATACAGAAGGCGCAGAAATCACATCAACAGAGAAGTAAAGAAGGCCAGAGAAAACTGGATAAACAATTTATGCAAAGAAATTGAGGAAAATATAGTCAAAGGCAATACAGAAACGGCATATAGAAAGGTTAGAAAACAGTTCGGTGAAAAAAGAAACGCACAGACATTGTTATAGACAAGGACGGAAGAACGCTAATACAAGAGGAGCAGATAACAAAATGATGGAAGGAATACATTGAAGAACTCTACAAAGGAGACAAAGTGAACGAAGAAGAGATAGAGAAGGAAGAAGACGTCGATGAAAATGAATTAGAACCATCAATTTTACAGTGCGAATTTGACAATGCTTTGAAGAAATTGCAACATGGTGAAGCCCCAGGAATAGATCAAATACGAACGAAAGTGATTAAGAATCTCGGAATAGTAACAAAGAAGAAACTATTTAATCTTATTAATGAAATGTACATCTCGGAAAAAATACTAAGAGACTTCGTGAAAAGCATATTGGTACCTATCCCGAAGAGGAAAGGCGCACGGAAATGCGACGAACACAGAACTTTAAGTTTGCTTTCCCATGCATCAAAAATACTGTGCAAAATTATCGCACAACGAATAGAGGGGAAGATCAAAGAACGGTTATCGGAGGACCTGTTTGGATTCAGGAGGAAAAGAGAAACAAGGGAAGCAATACTGAGTCTACGGTTGATCATCGTACAGCACATCAGTATAAACAAACCAATTGTGATAACATTTGTAGATATAGAGAAAGCTTTTGACAACGTAGATTGGAATATCATGTTCAGAGCGTTGACGAATCTGAAAGCACATTATAGAGAGACAGAAGATTAAACCGGGAAAGGAGATTATAGAGAAACCGGGACCACTCGCACCAGTGTTTCTATCAGAAACAATGTTCCGGGGGAAGGGGGGCACTGCTGATACTATTCTATTTATTATTATATTATAGACGTATTATTTTGGGCTCCTTGGCGGGGGAGGGGTACTCTCGGAGCTCGGGGGCCCCCAAAAACATGTCTGGAAGAAAAACTGACTCGCAGCAAAGACGAGAACGTTAGCGACTACTACTTGAAGCCACACATAGGAGTTTGAGATACGTCATATATGAGTTTCATGCATTTGCGAATGTCGTATTAATCATGGTACAAAACCATATGCCTTAAGAGGAATTAGTTGGTCGCTACTGAATATTTATACAATACGAGGTGTGTTCAAAAAGTATTGAACCTTTGGTTGGCAAAAATACATTTATTGATTTGGAAATCCGAAACACTAAACCCCTTTAAAGTAGTCTCCTTGGTAATGTACACACTTCTTCCAGCCATGTTGGAAACCCTTCTGGATCACAGTTTTTGGAATGATGAGCATCCGCATGATGTCTTCTCTTGACTCAAATCGGGTCCCTTTTAGTGGCATTTTCAGCTTGGGAAATAACCAAAAGTCATACGGAGTCATGTCGGGTGAGTAGGGAGCCTGATGACACACAGGAATGTTGTGTTTGGTAATGAAAGCTTGAATTAGATTTCGCGGACACTCTCGTCATGCCCAAATTCTCGTTCAAAATTGAATGTACCCTTAAGTACTCGCGTGGCGTGTTCACAGACCCCCAACCAGCTAACTTTTGTGTTGCTAGCCAGAAGTCCTGATAAGAAAAAAATAAATAAAATAAAAAATGTCTCAAAACGAGTTCAAAAAATCTGATTGCAGCAAATACTTTTAAAAACATGTCTAGAGTTACGCTACATTGTCTTAATTATTAAAAAAAAAAATTCTTATTGTAATAAAACATAAATTTGGGGGTCTACTGGATCCCCGCGCGAGTACTAGTGTCACAAAAAGGGCGCGAGTGCTTACGGGTTAAGCGGAGATAACAGTTATTAATAATGGTCGTAGACGTCAATCGGCTGCTATTACGTTTCACACGATGTATGCTGAAATAAGAACTAATTTCTTATGTATTACTGCAGTCTATTATTTGATAGCTTATTTCCGCCCAAGATCTTTCTTAATGAAACGAATTTGTCTACGCATATTACCGATGACTCTTGTCACAGAATCTCCCTTTTATCGTCCATTACTTCTGTCACCATGCAAAGAAATTGACCCGTCAACATGGTTATCAATATTTTGCAGTCCCTAACCGTCTCTCCTCATCGTTACCCATATTGATTTCATACAAGTGACTTATACTGTTTCATACTCTGATGACGAAAGCCCCCAACATTTTTTTTTTTTTTTTTTTGGTAGCTTTATGTACGCTCATGTCCAAAATTATTGTCGCATGTCTATGAATATATTGTTGTAGGAATATAATTTGATAACGAATTCGCCCGGTATTTCTTATAATGTTAGTATGTGTATAATCGACAAAGACATGTATGTGGCAAATTTCTTGTCAAAAGAGCAGTAAATAAGAACAATAAAACGAAAATAAAACTTTCTCATCTATTTAGCAATATTTTGTTTTACTCATTCTAATTTTCGTATTTATATTTCTTTTCCAATGAAATTTACCAAAAATATACATTTCCCGATTATACATATAGTATCAGTATTAAAAGTACCCTGCAAAATCATTATCAAATTATATTCTTACAAGAACACAGTTATATATCTAGATATGCGACAATCATTTTGGACATGAGTGTACGCTCAAAAGAAGCTTCCTCTAAAATCTGCTATATTAAATTTGTGAGAATGACTGATATATCCGCACTTTAAGAACCCAAAACCTTTGTATACGAAATGTTGCGCTTTTACGTCAAGCAGCTACAAAGGATATGACAATAGTGAAATTTCGAAACCCCTTCTCCCATTCTTTTGGAACTAAATTTATAAATTTGTTCCGTGTACAGCATGTCACGTGTGATGCTCCGTCATAACTCCATTCCACAATGAGAAATGAACGTGCCCTTAAAAAAAGTTTCATACACAGAAACCGATATTTAACATATTGAAACAAGGAAATTAAGTTTTAAAAATTCGAAAATAATTAAAACACTAATTACCATTTCTCTTGTTTTACTGAGTGTAATTTCCTTCTCCTTTCTCTTCCTTCGGCTCCTTCCTTTCTTATCTGCTTGCAAGAACTACAGAAAAAATGTATATTCATGAAACGTACGTTCAAAACATTAATAATATAGGTATATTAAAATTATTAATGTTCTTGTACACCAGAAAAAACAAGAATTTTAGGAATGATCCAAAAAATGCATCAAAAGATTGCAATCTTGGCCAATAGTTAGTTTTTGGATCAGGGACTACAAAACTTTAGAACAGCCGTAAATCGAATTTTCATTTTTTTCTTTCTTCTTTTTACGGAATAAGCACATCATACTGAGTTAAGTAATAGTTTGGGTTTAGCTACAGTATATGTAGTTCTCCAGATATAAGGCATACAAGAAAAATTTTGATTGAAATATATTGGATCTTTTGATGCATTTTTGGATCAGGGGCCACAAAATCTTTGAACGGCCCCTAAATCGAGTTTTCGTATTTTTTTTTACGGAATAAGCACACCATACTGAGTTAAGTGATAGTTTTGGTTTGGCTACACTATATGTAATTCTGCAGATATAAGGTATACAAGAAAATTTTTGCCTGAAATATATTGGATTTTTGATTAAAAAAAAAAAAAAGAAAAAGAAAAAGAAAGAAAAAAACTAAAGGTATTTTTATACTTAAGAACTCTTTCTACGCCTTAATGAATATCTCAAGTGTTGAGAAGAATACACTATTAGAATTGATTTTGTAATCAACTTTGTAGAGGTAGTTTGTTGAACTACCTGCCACTTTATACAAGTTCAATGGTAATGATATACGGGTTTAATGGTGTAACTTCCAAATACCATAAAAATTGTTTCCTCTTAGGTTCATTTTATAAAGTTTTTCTGGACTGAAATCATAAAATAAGGGTCAGCTTTCACATTAATTCAAAATAAACAGAGAGAAAAGAAAGAAGTTAAATGGTTACACACATCGCTAACACAAACGACATTCTCAATTTGAAGAAAACACGTAACTGACGTCTAATGAAAATCAGATAATAATGAAGACAGACACTCAAAGCATTTTGTTGCAGTAAACACACGTCTATCCTAAGTTCGCGGCCATACGCGGCTTAGGGCGAAAAAGCCCCGCGGGGGCCATTGTTGGTTATATGACAAATATCAAAAATAAAAGAGTCGACAACAAAATATAGTCTGTCAAAATGTCGACAAGCAAATAAAAAAATCTTCTCGATTTCAGCCGTGTTTGTTTATAAATAGCAATATTACAGAGACCTGCTCAATACAAGAGATATCTCGTGCACAATTAAGAATAATGGATTATACTTCTTTTTAAACTGTTTCTTTTTTTCTTTCTTGCTTGTCATGAGTTTTATAATTCATTTTGAATATTTTCCAAATTTATTGATCTTTTATCTCCTTCTTCGCCATTTGGCGTAAAATTGCATCAAATCTACCAATTTACTTGATTGAACTCTAAAAATTGCCACTAAAATTGGTCTTCAAAGTTCCTCTATGGCACTTTATACAAGTGTTGACTTTATACCACTAAAATTGGTCTTCAAAGTTCCTCTATGCCACTTTATACAAGTGACAGTCTTAATGTTGACTGTGTGACGCTAGAAACTGAATATTCTGTCGAGAAATTTGATTTCATTAGAGTTTAGCGTCCCTTTCAGCAGTGAGACTATATGAGATGTGGACTTCTAGCTTAACGTGGGGTTTAACAACGCCGGGAATCGAATTTGGGTTCTCCGTGCCAAAGATCATAAACTATCCACATAATTACAAGGGGGCTGTTTCAATATAAGTGTTTTCAAGTTAGTATTACTAAAAATATAAAATGTCATAGCGATTTTGCATATATTTCGGGATGTGATACTATAACACACCATACAAGCAGTTACTTTATTAACATTGGTGTTTTATTTTTTCTTTCTTCCTTAGAACTCTTCGTCATTATTCAAGTGTTTCTTTGTGAATACGAGAGTCATTTCAAAAGTCTTGCACACAGCGCATACGCGACCGAGTGAATGGTGTGATCAAGTTCAATTTTATGTCAGCTGTGAGAAAAAGTTTGGGCGTGACGGTTGTGTTTGTGTTTGCTGGTTCGTGTGAGAAATTCAGTATTAAAATGGAAGGTGAACCGGATTGAGGTCGGATTACACATAGTGGGACCAGCGTTTCTATATCAAAATCAAAACTCTACGCGGAAAGAATCCAACTGAAATTTACAATGCTTTGCGAGAGATTTTTGGAAATAGTGTAGTGGATCATAGCACTGTATCACGGTGGTCAGCTCGTTTTCGTGAAGGTTATGTAAGCACTGCGGACAACCCAAGAACTGGAAGACCATTAACTGCAACAGACTATACCTCTGAGATTATTAAGAGAAGATCCACGAAAAACATATGAGAAAATTGCAACCAGAATGTCTGTCACTTAAGTTTACAGAATCATTACTGAAAAGTTAAAGATGAGAAAAATCGCCGCCAGAGGGGTTTCGCATGATCTGAATGCAGAGCACAAAGCATATCGCAAAAGAATTGCCTCAGCGTTACCAAACAGAAGAAGATCAGCTTCTAGGAAGGACTGTTACAATTGATGAAACCTGAATATGAGATTCTGAACCAGAACTGAAGTCTCAGTCGTCTCACTGGAAAAGCTTCTAGTCAGGTGACCCGAGTGATTAGATAGAGATTCTGAACCAGAACTGAAGTCTCAGTCGTCTCAATGGAAAAGCTTCTAGTCAGGTGACCCGAGTGATTAGATAGAGATTCTGAACCAGAACTGAAGTCTCAGTCGTCTCAATGGAAAAGCTTCTAGTCAGGTGACCCAAGTGATTAGATAGAGATTCTGAACCAGAACTGAAGTCTCAGTCGTCTCAATGGAAAAGCTTCTAGTCAGATGAGCCGAGTGATTAGATAGCTTGACAATGAAGGTGCCCTATCCGGAATACAAAATTTACCAAAACGTTGGGAAGCTGTCATAAGCAAGAATGGAGATTATATTGAAGGCCTGTAAAGGTATTTTGTACAATAAATTATTTGCCTTCATATCTTTCAATGTGCAGAATTTTTGAAATGACCCTCGTATAATAAACAAGTAAGTGTACAGTGTAATAGCGATTTTGGTGTTTGATAAATCCTTTTATTTTGAACGTATATTTTATTGAATTTCCTCCTTTAAATATATAAATACTCGTGTATCTCATAACTCACAGTGGAGCCTGATTCTTATTCTTTGAAGGGTAATGGGGATTGAATCCTGGCCATCCTCAAGAGTCCGGTCATATGTTTCTCGTAAATAAATGTTTAGGGACAAGAATTTCTAAGACAAAAAGCTCACAGATAGATGACTTGATAAAAGGCTATATGATTAGCCAAGGGAGTCATCAATAAAAATACCCATAATTCTACAACATTCGCTACTCTAAACGAAGTCTTACCTTCATCAAAGGCATGGTGGATCCTCCGAAAATTAATATAGTAAACAATACAATGATTAACGTCGTTGTTACGATTACATGTCTTGTGTCATCACCGAACTCCAGATGCAAAGACAGGGCGTACGCAATAGCTCCTCTCAAGCCTGCAAAGAAGCAAGCTCTTTTAAAAAGAAGGTTTCAAAACATATTGTAATATACACAAATTATTTGATAAGAGTAAAATATATTTTATTAACTAATGATCTCAATACTTTGTAAAAGTTTTCAAATTTTAAATGGAAATAAAACTCAATTCCCACTCTGGTGCTGTTAGGTCGTTCATATTTTTAGAGCAATCAAAGAAGTCTCGCAGCAACTTAAAACTATGTCCAGATAAAAACTTTAGTTTCAATAGGAAATATAACTTATGTTATGTAGCAATGTGTCGACTCAAGAACAAACATTTTCTCTTTCGAGTCATGAGAAAATTCTTGTAATGTAAAGGAAGCGGAAGAGTAATGGCCAAAAAATCTAGAAAGAGAAGGTAGGTGGACGAGTGTGGCTGGGTTTCCTCAGGTTTCTCCCGTTTCCTCCCATTTTCTTCATTCCACTATTTCATTCCTTCATATTCACAGTCTCCTTTAGTCTACCCGGCATAACCGTGGGACGTGAAATTCAAAAATTTCATTTCGTTTCATTTACAAGAGAGTATTCGAGTGATCAACACAGAGCAAGGTTCGACCTCATCATCCTCTGCGATCAATCTTGGTGAGCACAAGCTGGTTATGAATTGCCAAACAAATTGCTAATATTCAACTTAAATTGTTAATCATTACTTCCATCAAAAATCCTGCTTCTGTATGAACATATCAATACAAGAATAGCTATAAGGTCACAGCACCAGTTTTGGGTAATTATGTAAATTTGATGTGTCTAGTTTTATTTGATAAATCACATTATTACCAATTGAATCATTTCCCTGCATTAATCTGAATGAATTAGTTGAAGTTGTTATAAGTATAAATATTATCCCCCAAAACTAATTATGTTTATTATTTTTTGAGCTACATGTGGATATACACATATATGTCAACGTCTGGATTTTGATCCAAATTGTTGGCATACGTTATACGTTAATATTGTTAAACATTGTAGTTCTTCATTGTAATAAAGTTTTTACTGACATGTCCCCTGAACAATAAAAATTACCTTCTCAATGTTTCAATTAGAGATCGGAGAAACACTACGGTAATAATCACTTTTAATAACTATTTTACTTATGACAATGTAAAACCATGGTCAGGTATTCTAATTATAATTCTACTCACAGATTTCTGTCATTTCTAAATATTATTTGTTCTTCCAAGCTTTCGGCTCCTCGGTGGAGCCTTGGCCACAGAGGATAAAACCAGACAAATAAAAACATCAAGGAAAACAATGGAACAGACTTACTAAGGGAAGAGCTGTGCTAGAAAGCACATTGTCAACTACACCGGTTAAACAGCAAATGATATTGATGTACGCTGCAATATGGCGGAGTTGATTTATGCGTACTTTTGTTCTTGGTGAAAGGTTGTCAGCTCGTGCTATTATTTTTGTTGTTACGCCAGTGCTATGAGAATTTTGTAATTACCGCTTTCCATTCATCACGTAACCATTTCTTGTCCATTTTTTTAAATGCATAAATACACTTTCAAATACGAATCTCTCTATTTCATTTCTGGCTCCCAATAAAATTTTTGAATCTTCTATGTTGTGTTTCTTTCAGATGTTTCGACACACCTGACACCGGACTTCCCGCTTTCGAATCCCTAATATGCACCTTAACACGGACCTTTAGATTTCTTTTGGTTTTTGCCTATGTAACTCTCATCGCAACTACATTTTATTTCATAAATACCGAACTTTTCATTTGGACCCGTGTAGTAACTTTTAAAATTGGATAACGTTCTTTTCTAAGGTTTTGGAGGGTTTTAATGATGTACGGAAACCATATTGCATATAAATCTTATTCAATGCAGTTGTCAATCTGTGAAAAATAGATCCCATCCGTTGTTTATTTTATTATTATTATTATTATTATTATTATTATTATTATTATTATTATTATTATTACTGGTAGTAGTAATAATAATAGTAGTAGTGATAGTAATATTAGTATTAGTAATAGTAGTAGTAGTAATAGTAATATTAGTAGTAGTAATAGTAGTAGTAATAGTAATAGTAGTAGTAATAGTAATATTAGTAGTAGTAATAATAATAATAATAATAATAATAATAATAATAATAATAATAATAATAATAATAATAATAATAATAATAATAATAGTAATAGTAGTAGTAATAGTAATAGTAGCAGTAATAGTAGTATTAGTAGTAGTAATAGTTGTAATAATAATAATAATAATAATAGTAGGAGGAGGAGGAGGAGGAGGTGGTGGTGGTGGTGGTGGTGGTAGTGGTGATGGTGTCTTTCGTTTTGTAGTTTGAGATCATAAATAATACTGCTGATTATAAAGATGCACTCATCATTAAAATCTCGTTTTATAAGAATGGAACATTGTTGTAATTGTTGTAAACTAGTGCGGGTTGAATAGCGTCTCTCTGCAAGAACCCTTCTAGAAATAAGGGAATATTGACTTTTTGACGCGTCTAGGTGCAGTGTTGGTGCTAGTGATGATCGACAAGTGAGAGATGTGAAATCCGTATTAAATTCGGTCCAGTGGTTAAGTAGTTCTGTGAAATCATATTCTCAAGCATTAATTCAGTTGACTACAACAATGAAACGGGCAGTATAATTCGTTAATATTTGAATCAAATCAGCTTGTTTTAATCTATTTTAAATTAAATTGATGTAATAAGCACAATTATGTCCAATAATGACAGAAAGAAAGGTTACCAATAAAACGGAAGTGGGAGAGGAGGTTCAATATGCAACGAACATTCAAGATGCGCATGCCTCTTGTCAGAAGGAGGATCCAGGTCCTAATTTGGACACATCTAGCAAGCCAAATGAAGCGCAATGTTCATATTGCCATAAGTGTTTTCTAAGCCAACGAGGTCTAGCCATACATACTAGTAGATGCCACCGCGAATCACTCAAGAAAAATCTATCTTCTTCCAGTGCGAAAAGTGCCATTACCTATATTTCAAATATATTAACGCACGAAGCGATTGAGGAAAATTCAACGGACTCAACAGCTAAAATAGGCGAACTGTTAATATTTTTAAAGTCCCATATTCCTACACTCCGACGAGTTCCCCGAGGCGCCAGACCAGCTATGGCTCACTCCTTAAGTGAAGTTCTACAAAAGGTCACGAATACTAATAGTATTGATGCTTGGCTAGATCTTTTAATCTTCCCTTATGTGGTTCTCTGTATTCCTCCATATGCCGAAAAAGTTACCAACCTCACCACATGGGTGAAGCAAAGAATACGAAACTGGTCGGATAATCATCGAGAAGCTTTGTCAGCCGAATTAATTAAATTATACAAAGTTCGTGATTTGTCAAAATCCACATCATTCCACAGCAAGAACATTGAAAATAAACTATCGGACGGTGATGTTAGAGGAGCAGTAAGACTATTAACATCCGAAGACTCGATAGCAACTCCAGATAATTCATTGTTAGAAGCACTCAGAGCAAAACATCCAGCTCACTCACATTTATTAGCCATCCCTGAACCTCCAGAGCATCAGAATCAGCAACTAGAGTATTATCAGCTGAATTATTGAAAGCAATTAAATCTTTTCCTTCTGGGTCCGCCGGTGGAATGGATAGCCTCAGAGCTTCAATTCTAAAAGATTTAGTTCTATCACACGATTATGAATCTAGAGACCAGCTTATCAATGTTATCAGAGAACTGTTACACCTCATAATATCGGGAAATGTACCTGCAACATTGAGACCGATATTCTTCGGTGCGTCGTTACTTGCCCTTAAGAAAAAAAGCGGAGGAATTCGGCCAATAGCCGTGGGCAATATTTGGAGACGATTGTCGGCCAAAATAATCTGCTACAAGATGCGCGAATCACTTATCGACATACTATATCCACACCAACTAGGAGTCTGTGTCCCATTTGGGGCGGAAGCAGCAGTACATGCAGCTCGCACATATTATTCTACTATGCACACCCAAGTGAAAGCATTTTTAAAAATCGATTTCAGAAATGCCTTCAATGAATTAAATCGGGATTCCATGTTGCTACCTGTTAAAAATTATTTTCCAGCATATTTTTCGTACATCTCTCAATGCTATTCTCAACCAAGCAACCTATATATAGGAGATAACACTATTCTATCACAGCGAGGTGTTCAACAAGGTGATCCGTTAGGTCCAGAACTGTTTGCTATGACTCTCCAACCAATTGTTAATAACATAAACGCAGAGCTGAATGTCTGGTATTTGGATGATGGAACAATAGCTGGAAATACAGACGTAATACTACAAACATTAGACAACATTCGTACACACGCATCATCAATTGGCTTATCGCTAAATTGCTCCAAATGCGAAGTAGGATTCCTCGGTGCTACAGAAGAACAAATTAAGAACCTCTATGATATCTTTAATAAATCAGCACCTGGCATTCAGCTCCTTACACCAAGTAATGCAGAGCTTTTAGGTTCAGCTATCTCAACAGAGGCACGGAGCAAAATGTTACTAGACAAAACCTCCAAACTAGAATTTTTTATGTCACGACTTTCCAAGCTTTCAGCCCATTCTGCTTTTTATCTGTTAAGGGCTTCATTTGGAATGCCGAGATTATTTTATTTCCTCCGATGCTCTCCATCTTGGAAGGAAGATGCCCTATTGGAAAAGTATGACGATACTCTTAAAACTGGTCTGGAATCCATCCTCAATTGTTCTCTTAATAACAACTCGTGGATACAAGCTTCTTTACCAGTCAAAAATGGAGGCCTTGGAATCCGTCGCGCCACAGATATGGCTATTCCGTCTTTTTTAGCGTCTTTCTACGGTGCAAGTCAAATAGTTAGTTCACTTCTTCAATGGGATAACGACGAAATCACCAATCCAGATGTGATGGACTGCATAGCTAAATGGACAAATTTAGTTGGGTTAGACCCTCCGGCTCTCGAAAAACGTAACAATCAGTCGGCTTGGGACGAACCCATCGTTAATTGCCATGCAGCTTCTTTAATGCAGACTACAAATAACATGGAAGATAAAGCCAGACTTTTAGCGGTCATGTCCCCAGAAAACGGAGCATGGCTTCAAGCTCTACCATCACCATCTCTGGGCCTACACCTATCCAATGAGAGCTTCCGAGTATCAGTTGCACTACGGTTGGGAGCAGATATATGTGAACCACACCACTGCCCCATTTGTAACACCTTTGTAGATAAAAAAGGATTACACGGTTTGTCGTGCAAAAGCAGCGCAGGCAGACACCCACGTCATTCAAGTGTAAATGATATAATATTAAGAGCATTAATATCAGCAGGGATCCCAGCAGTGAGGGAACCGATTGGATGCAGCCGATCTGACGGAAAAAGACCCGATGGTATGACATTAGTACCTTGGAAGAAAGGAAAGGCATTGATTTGGGACTTCACATGTTCAGACACCTATGCCCCCTCCAACCTACAATATGCCTCAGTACAAGCTGGACTCGTAGCTGCTCGAAGAGCGAAAGAAAAAAGGAATAAATATAGCAATCTACTCGATAACTATTGCTTTGTCGCAATAGCAATTGAGTCTAGCGGTTCTTGGGAAGAAGGAGGCCTCAAATTTATAAAAGAAATCGGCCACCGTCTATCAATTAAATCAGGAGATAATCGAGCAAAAAGTTTCCTGATTCAACGCATAAGCACAGCCATTCAACGTTGGAACGTGTCGGCTATAATGGGAACGTTACGCACTAGTAAAGAGCTAGAAGAAGTCTTTCTTCTGTAATTGCGGAGAAGGGAGGTTAGGAGAAAAAACAAACATCATTGGTGCATCAATTTATGTAGCAACCGAGCAAGGAGTATGAAGAGACAGCTCACAGTCCATAAGTTTATATATATATAAAAAAACAGCATGAATGCTGTACCGTACGTCAAGACAGTGACATAACATGACAGGTTGGAGCCTTTAAAAGCAGAAGATTTAGTAGTACCTGCCGAACATCATGGGAACAAAGTACCGAAGAATAGATATTTACTGTTTCATTTGAAATTTTCATTATAACAGTTTTTTTAATAATCATTGTTATTTTACAATTCTTATGTAATTACTTATAGTTGTATCTAATTGCTTTCAAATCTCGATTATTGGATTAACTTATTTATATGAATGTAAACAGATGCTTTCAAATGCCGATATTGTAAAATTGCTCTTTATAACGGAAACGTGTTACAAATTGTAAGTTAATTGTAATAGATACTACAAAGTTTAAAAATTAAAGAATGGTAATAATATTCGTTTTAACAATGAGCGCCTGTTGATAAAGTTCAAACGTTAAGAGTGGAAGTATATTATTGATAACTCATTGTTAACTGTGTTCCTTGATTTATTTTTCTTGATTATGTCAAAAAATTTTCATTTCATTGTAAACCTAATAAACAATAAATAATATCGTTACAGTTTCGGCAAAATATCTTTCGCTTTCATTAGACACACCATGAAATACAATTTCTAAGAGTACAGCTTATATATCTCAGAAAATGAGAAGAAGTAATATCTAGGAACCAATAAGATCTGTCCTTTCATTTTTAACAACATTTAATTGATTCATATTTGCAACTTTTAATGATACAACTTTCGCTTGAAAGGTTAAGAAGATATGACCACATCTCATTTTCTGATTAGCTCAGAGATGCTGGCTCCTGATTCGCTGTTATTGTGCCAACAATCAGAAGCCAGCATTTCCCTCAGCCAATCACAAGCCCCCATTCATAGCTCTGCCCCTAAATAGTCATTATACGTATATAGATGTTCACGTCCCCGGTCTCTTCATTACACTCCTTGAAGAGGAATGTGATGTCTGCATTCGAAACGTCGGATGTCAATATCTTCACTTGGATGATAGCCCGAAAACAATTACTAAAATCATGTCGCCAGGAAAAAAATCAATTCTTTCTTTTCAATTGTAATGTAAAACTCAAAGATTTCATTTCATTTTAAGTTCTAAAGCTAGATGAAAGGAGAACTTACCACTGAACCACATAATGAACATCATCTTCTTCGTAATCTGGTGTTCACGAAAACGATTCACAAGAATAGATAATGGGAAAATATTCAGAGCTCTACCTAAGAGACACAGTACTATACTCCAAATAACAAGCGCTGGCTCTACGCGGTGACGGAAACTGAAGATGGCAAGTCCTAAGTACGCAAACACACACGTCTCTGGAAGAATGAAATGAAAAAAAAAAAAAAAAAAAAAATTCACATTACAAAGGAGAAATACAAGTAGTTATATTTTTCCTAGAACACCTAAAATATTTTTGTACATGTTTTGTGTATTAGGAGTTCAGGAAATCTATCCAGACCAAATCAATTGATAGTAGGACCGAAGTTGTTTAATAAGCTAATAACCTCTATACAGCACTTGCCGTTAAAAGCTTTCAGAAAGCTGTATAATTGGTGTTAGGATAGTAAAATTTCTTTTTGTATCTAAAAGGAGCAAAGTATTACTTCAAATCAACTAGAGTTAATCAATGAATGCCGATACTACTCTTTCCATAGCCAACCTTTATTTGGTTTATACTTCAACCACAAGCCGATAAACTTCCTGTATTCCACAAGTATTCTAATAACGTAAGCCACCTTGGCATTACATTAAACCTAAAATATAAATCGTCACTGTAGGCTCATCTACCTAAATATAAATATCTTAAGCCACTTATGGCTCCAATCAAACACATAAACAACTACAGCCACTTATGGCTCTTATTTCACATATCAATTCAATTACACATATAAACAATCACATAGTTACGCTCTTCATTTTTTAAAGCATCGTTCTAATCTTAATTACGTTCTTCTTTTCTTCATACAATCTATCCAGAAACTTTTAACACTTTTGACCTCCCAATATCCTTCCGGGTATCACCTAAAAATGAACTGCACCAAGTGATTCCCAACATCCTCCCGGGTACACATAAAAATAAACTGCACCAACTGAAAAGCTGCTGAAAAAGCCTAATCTAACAATTGGTTAATTTCGAACTCATTTTACTCCACTGAAAAGTTCATTGATGTACATTGATGTACAGTGTTCTAATTTTTATCACGTTATTTTATTTTATTTATTATTTTTACTATTATTATGAAGTTTACTATATTTGTTGCTATATTAACCATTACGAAATTTTGTACATTATGACTATCATTACTGATGAATAACTTTAATTATATTTATATACTAATTGGACGTTGTCTACTGCTTGTAAAGCTTAACGACAATAAAATGTTCTATTCTATTCTATATTTTATCTTCCTTTTATCTAATAGCTTAATTTGAACATTCTGATCAGATTGATATACGAGACGCATCCAGAAAGCTACGCGTCCCATAGTCCATCCCACGCGTCCCATAGTTAGGAAATCGTATGTTGCGCCAAGCAATTGTGTATACGTGACAGAGTAAGGCCCTAGCATGGCGCATGCACCAGCTGAACTTTCATAGTGATCTCAGTAGCGTTCAGTGGCGTATCCTGCATTTTTTTTAATGTTTACCGCAGGTTGTATATCTTAACCCCCTCCACTACGATTTATTTTCTGAATTTCCTGTCTCTGCTTTCGTTGCATCAAATTTCTTGGAGTATAAGGTATAAAAGTGTATTATAGATGGTTTATCATTATATAACTTCAAAACATCAATAGTTTAAATTTTATGACGAGTGTAGCTCGTCATTGTGCGATTTGGCACCGGGAGGCCATGACGAGCTAGACTCATCATTTCAGTGCAAGGGGTTTACTATACAACATTATTTTGTCACTATATTTTATATTTCTGAGCATCTTAACTGTACACTTACACAAGAACTGTATTCGCAAAGTATATGCTAATTATAACAGTTTACGATTAACCCCGTCACACAGATATATAAAGGTCCACGATGGCTCAGTGATAGATACCTCTTCTCTGGTTAGAGTTCCTCGTTCGATCCCGCTCGTCAAGTAGGTTTGGAGCAGGACCCACACTGTGTGTGTGTGGATTTTTCAAGATTTTCCCTTTTCCTCCCACTTTCTTCATTCCATCAACTAGTTTATCATCAGCTTCACCGTCTCCTTTGGTCTCGGTGCATAATCGTTGGACATTAAACACAAAAATAAGTATATAAAATGGAATACTGTTTATTTATTGGTAGACGCAATAAAATAGTTAATAACTTACCAGAAACTGTGAAGTCTGTTTCCTTTTACTTTCTTGTATCACTTGTAATTATTTGAATACAAACTCCAATCTCCTGGTCTTTTTCGTAACGTTCGTTTGATTTGATATGATTCGATTTTGAGTTTAGCGTCCCTTTCAGCAGCGAGGCTATATGAGACGTGAACGTCCAGCTTATGTGGGACCCGAACCACACGAGCTCCAGCCAGGAATTGAACTCGAGTCTCCCATTGTAAAGTTCGGAATAGTACTATCATAAAATTCGAAGCGTACATCTTGTCTCATTTCACAAATGTTTGTTTTTCAATGGAAATCAGAGCTAAAGAGTTGAATCTTTTTTGTCCTCATATGAATTGACAGTAATCTTGATTGATTTTAAGCAGGAGAAAGAATGCTCTACCGAAACTGTCGTGGATCACAATCACAATCTACGATGCACTTCGAAGATCCACATTTTTCTTCAGGACAAACAAGCCTACTTAATTTCAACACTATTGCTTCTACATAATAATACCAAACCCCCCATTCACACCCACACCCACACCCACACCCACACACACACACACACAAAAAAAAAAAACTCACTACACCAAGCAAGCGAAACTGAAGCTTACAGTCGCAAATGCTACTCTACTGTACTATATATATATATATATATATATATATATATATATATATATATATATATATATATATATATATATATATATTTTCGTTTCGCACCTTGACCCTTACGGTCCCACCTGTTCTATTTTGTAGGAAGCCAATATCCAAGAAGGACCCAAAGTAGTACAGAAACAAAACACGAGTGAGTTGTCGTAGGATTCTTTATTTCTTTGTTTTATTTATTTTACGTATTAATTATATATTTTGCAGCTACCAAAATAGGTATGATAAAAAATAATTTTTATTTATAAAATAAAATGTGTTAAATACTCAGATAATTATTTATTTTGTGTAGAGGGAAGGAGCAGATTTCTCGTCATCTGCTGGTGAGTACAAATGTGTTCATAAGATGTGGCAATTACAAATGTGTTCATAATATGTGGCAATTACTAAAACTGCTTCCCCCTCCACAAGGATTGAAGCAGAAGCCTTTGTTTCTCGCAAGTTTCAGGGTCAACTTCGCAGCCGATGCAAGGCGCAGCCCCATGCGTGTGGGTGTTGCTTTCCATGCTGACAAGTAGATGTTGGTTGCTCGCTCCTTCCTCCGGTAAACTCAACAGATTCTTGCATCCGCTAGGTGCTGCTACTGTTTCAATCTCATACTGAAGCGCAGTGAAGATACGTAGTTACAGCCAAGAGATATTTTTCTTTCTACTTGGAGTGTGCCAAAATTGAAGCAATAAATTTTGCTCTGATTATTTGTTTACCGCCGCTAAAGGCGGTAACACCGAGAAAACACCACTGGTAGCGTCGTGACAGTGGTTGAAGATGGACATTCCTATTCCAGCTCCTACTGCGTGTGAAGCGCGAGCAGTGATAAAGTTTTCGAATGCACAGGGCATAGCGCCGATTGAAATCCATCGTCCGCTGTGCCAAGTCTATGGACCTAACGTCATGAGCAAGCAGATGGTGCGTTGCTGGTGTAGACAATTTGCCGCAGGACGCTAAAAGTCCATGATGAGGAGCGCAGAGAGACCGACCTTAAAACAGACGACCTTATGGGCCTTGTTCGGGAACACATCATACAGAATCGTCGCTTCGCAATAATGGAACTCAGCGGTCAGTTCCCGTACACTTCCCGCTCCTTATTGCACACCATTGTCATAGAGCATCTGTTGTTCAAGAAGCTGTGTGCTAGGTGGGTGCCGAGGCAACTGACTACAGAACATAAAGCAAGGCGCATGAGGTCAGCATTGACATTTTTGCAACAATACAGTCGACGATGGATTTCAATCGGCGCTATGCTCTGTGCATTCAAAAACTTTATCACTGTTCGCACTCCACACGCGGCGGGAGCTGGAATAGGAACATTCATCTTCAACCACTGCCAAGACGCTACTGAGAGCACTAGGGAAGTTTCGCTGGTGCATGCGCTATGCTAGGACCTTACTTTCTCACGTGCACGCAGTCGTTTTGCGCAACATACGGTTTCTTAGCTATGGGACACGTGGGGAAGTTACTTCCTGGATGCGCCTCGTACAACGAACAGATTTCAGTGCACATCGTTAGAGTACAAGAACAAAAGGAAAATACACAAGTAAAATGAGCATAATACACTGGTAAAAACACATGAGTAAAATGAGTAAAATTAAGAAGAATAAAAAATAGTAATTTACTGCTTGGATTTACCTGCTATGAAGGCCAGTGTTCTCATAGTTTGCTGCATTGTAATTTGTGTAACAGTGGACAAATTGAAGTGAGTGTAATGAGACATCACAATCCCACAAAACAGGATGGCCATAATTCCTATGAGTAAGAAAAAAAGTTCAATTTAATTGTTGCCTCAGAAAAAATGATTAGCATTTAACCTGATAACTCTACAAATATACATTTCTGTTTGTGGAAATTACAATATCAAACAAGACATGTGTGAACACAAAGAAAGGGCCTATCTGGTTTCCCATATGGACCAGACTGTGTCACGTGATCAGGTCAAACGTTACGTTACGCGCTAAATAGAGTCTGGAGATTCCAAATTCACATGTGAGATATTTCAAACACGTAACTTCCGTGTGGGATGCAATGAGTAATTCGAACAAGATGCATATACTTGATCATTATTATTGATTTTACTAAAAAGAAATGAAATGAAATCTTTGAGTTTTACGTCCCACGGTTATGCCGGTTAGACTAAAGGAGACGGTGATGATGATTAATGAATGAAATGGTGGAATGAAGAAAGTGGGAGGAAACGGGAGAACCCCGAGAAAACCCACGCACACGGTATGATTTTACTAAAACAACTTGACTTTTGACAATGTTGTATCTATATTTACCCTATGTGTTATACATCACTTTTAAGCTCTTCATTATGTCTTTGTAATAAACTTTGAATTAGCCATCTCATTATAGTTTTTGAGGTACTTGGATGACTTCATTTTGTTCATTGACTTTCCATTGACTTTAATGTTCATGTTTTGTGATTTTTCGCTATGTTCCATCTATTTTAGGTCAATTTCTCTTTTGAACGTAGAACCTACATAGTTTCTTCTATATTTAAGCTGAATTTCAGCCATCTCCCTCTTTTGGTTTTTGAGATAAGTGGAGGAATTTTTTGTTTTTCCTCCATTGACATTAATTTCTCGTGTTTTTTTGACTATGTTCCATCCATTTTAAGACAATTTGCTTTTAGCATTTAGAATCTACATAGTCTGCTCTATATTTAAGCTTAATTTCAATAATTTCCCTCGAAATTTGTTCATATCATCAAAATCGGATAGGCCCTTTAATACCACATATTCTCTACATGAGTATAGAAAAATAATTATAATCTTAGAATTTAACATACCTAACCTTGATGAAGCATTTAAATACAAACTTATTATTTGCTGAGCAAAACAATATATTTTCATTAAAAAAATGAATATTTGTGACAGTTTCGCCAACTAACTCTTTGGCTTTATCAGACACTATCTGCTGTATTACTCCTGTATCTCATAGTGTCTGATGAAGCCAATAAGTTAGTTAGCGAAACTGTCACAAATATTTAATTTTTAAATGAAAATATATTGTTTTGCTCAGCAAATAATAAGTTTATGTTTAATTATATACAAAGCAAAGATTCTAATTATGGAAATATTACAACGGATGAAGCAGTGTCGCACGAAGCCTCTGCATGATGTAATCAAACCCTCCACACTTCGTGGCATTGAATCAAACAATGTGTTGTAATATGTACACTCATGTCCAAAATGATTGTCGCATATCTATAACTTTCTTCTTGTAAGAATATAATTTGATAATGATTTTGCAGGGTACTTTTAATACTGATACTATATGTATAATCGGGAAATGTATATTTGTGGTAAATTTCATAGGAAAAGGATTATAAATACGAAAATTACAAAGTTTTATTTTCGTTTTATTGCTCTTATTTACTGCTCTTTTGACATGAAACTTTCCACATACATGTCTTTGCCGATTATACACATACTAACATTATAAGAAATATCGGTCGAATTCGTTATCATATTATATTCCTACAACAACATATTTATAGACATGCGACAATAATTTTGGACATGAGTGTACCGCTTGAGTCTTTTATCAATAAACTAAAAAAATACTCACTTTTGCTCCTCTTAATTTTGTTTAAGTTTGTTAAAAGCTATTATGAGTAAAATTTTCGGTGACATCTGTCAGCATTATTAAGACTAAGGTAAGAAAAATTAGAAATTAAATGCTACTCGAAAATAAGAACATTCCGTTGCTCCATAGAATACATATATTTTGAATCTTTTGTTCTTCAGTTGTTGGCAGCGACAGTAAAGGTATTCTATGGAGCAACGAGATGTCTTTATTTACGAGTAAAAACATTTGATTTCCATTTTCCTTACCTTAATCTTGATAATGCTGAATGATGTGAGTGAAAATTCGATTCCTAATAATTTTTAAACAATCTTAAACAAACAAACAAGAAAGACCAAGAGTGAGCACTTCTTAGTTTATTCAGATATTATCTCTGTTTCCGAGGCTGCTTCTACATGAGCCCACACGGCATCGACAGTATCTGCTGGAGTGTACATTGTACATTGCTGGGTTTATATTAGGGATGAGCAAAATCGGTTTTTATAAAAAACCGGAAACCGGTTTCTAGAAAAACCGAAATCCGAAAAACTCAACATTTCGGTTTTCTCCAAAGCCGTTTCGGTTTTTCACCTTAAGCGGTTTCGGTTTTCTCAAAAAACCGGTTCGGTTCTTCACCGAAACTGGCTTCGGTGAAAACTGTTTTAAAAAACATACAAAACTATTTCTATGGAAACGGAATCGGTTTCCGGAGAACAACGAAGCACTATTCTGGTCAGAAATAAAACAGTTTTCGAAAAACTGAAATCGGTGAAATACCGAACCGGTTTTCGAGAAAACCGATAACCGTTTTCTGTGAAAACGGAACCGGTTTTGAAAAAAAGAGATTTCGGTGAAAAAAGGGGTTTCGGTTTTCCAAAAGACCGGAACCCGAAAAATCGGTTTTTGGCCCGCCAGTAGTTTATATCCATACAAGATGATTAAAAACGTTTGTAGGCAACTTTAGAGGCCCTACTTTACAAAGGTATTAGACTAATAAATAGTCTAAAAAGTAGTGAGCCTTTTGTGCATGAAATGGCGTTAGTGTCTCATATCTCAGAGTATATACGTCGCAGTGGGTCAGACCTAACGCATCTGACAACTAGCAGTTGAAACTAAAGCTAGTAGTAGTAATGCTAATAGATGTACAAAAGTGGTGGAGTACTTATATCGTACAACGATAACGCAAATATATGTTATATATCTTATTTAATAGTTAGGGAAAATGCACACAGCTATTTTTAGAAGTACTAGCTACATACTAAAGGAAGAAAAGTGTTATAATTAATGTTATGTATAATGTAGATTTGGCAATGTTTTATATTTTTGCTTTCTATCGTTAGTTGAAAATGTTGGATCGTCGTCATATCAGTAATTCCGTTGCTATAGTAACAATTTGCGTTTTCAAGGATTTCTTTATAAACAATTGTCAAAAATATAACTAGAAGAGACGCCATATACCATGGAAGTGTATTTAATTGCCACGAAGCAATTAAGAATTACTTTGAAATATAATGTGTTTAACTGTCCGAAAATAATATGTAGTTATTGAATAAACTTTGTAGTGAGTAACAACACATTGTATATGATAAAGAATGATTACGAACTGAGGTGACGTTATAATGGAACATAAGGTATTGCGTCGTGAAGAGGAATGAATTTTCCGCAAAACTGCATTACCCTTTACAATTTTATTTCGATAAAGATGTAAATGCTGCCCAGGTCCGTGAAGAATTTGTGCTATATATAAGCAATAAAATGTTATCAACAGCAGAAACCAAAAGATGGTACAGTAGCTTTTGTTCTGGGAATTTTGATGTTCAAGATGCTACTCACAGTGGGTGACCAGCCATAACAACAGTAGATTATATTCTGTCAAAAGTTGAAAAAGATCGGTACGTAAGAACTCATAACATTGCCAAGGACCTAAACATCAGTGTCAAACCATTTGGAGAAAAATCTTTGAGTTTTACGTCGCACGGTTATGCCGGCTAGGCTAAAGGAGACGGTGATGATGAGAAATGAATGAAATTGTGGAATCAAAAAAGTGGAAGGAAATGGGAGAGCCCCGAGAAAACACATGCACACGGTGTTTGTCCACCACAAAGTTCACTTGGCGCAAGCTGGGATCGAACCACGGACCCCATGCACCACAGGTGAACGCTCTACCACTGAGCCACCGCGGCCCATGTTATTAAAAAGACATTTGGAGAAAGCTGACCACAAAAAGAAGCTCGGTGTTCGGGTGCAACATGACCTGATTAAATAACATTTACTCGATCGAATTTCTATTTACGAATCTCTACTGAAACATAACGAACTCGAGCCATCTCTGATGTGGTTGATCACAAGTGTTGAAAAGTGGATATTCTACGGCAACAATGTGTGAATAAGATCGTAGCCAAAGCGAGGAGAAACAGCCTGTGGCAAAGCTCACACTGACGACCGGGAAGGTTATGCAGTGTGTTGGATGGAATTGGAAGGACACAATGCATCAAGAGTTGCTGTCGCCGGGCAAAGCGATAGACTTGGACTACTACTGTCGACAATTAACACGAGCGCAACAAACAGTTTAAAAGAAACGTCCGGAACTGGTCACCTTGTTTCAACTTTATGAATGATTTAAGTTAGTTTCAGAATATGCCTATAAAAACAATGTATTTTTTTTTTTTAACTAGAAACCATGGAACTGTTCTATTCCAGTCTAACCTTCATCAGAACTTCCAATAACAATTTCCAATTCACATAGTCAAAAGTCTTTTCTAGATCAATAAATACCACATATACTTCTTTCCCTGTTTTTATAAGCCTTTCACTGCTCACCCTTAATAATCCAATTGCGTCTCATATGCCCTTACCTCTCCTGAATTCGAGCTGTTCCTCGTCAACGTTTTCGTTTGTTCTTCCATATAACCTTCTATTCAGAATTCGAAGCACAATTTTTGCTGCATGAAATATGAGACCAATAGTTCTATAATCCTCACATTTCTTTGGGTTCGATTTCTTAGCCATCGGTATCATGTATCATGATCGCCTTCAGGAAATCTTTTGGCTACTCTCTTGTTTCACGATAGAGACGCGGTGGCTCAGTGGTAGAGCTTTCACCTCCGGTGCTTGGGGTCCCTGGTTCGATACCAGCTCGCGCCGTGTGGATTATGTGGTGGACAAACACCGTGCTCGTGGGTTTTCTCGGGGTTCTCCCGTTTCCTCCCGCTTTCTTCATTCCACCATTTCACTCATTTCTCATTATCACCGTCTTCTTTAGCCTAACCGGCATAACCGTGGGACGTTAAACTTAAAGATTTCATTTCATTTTTCCCCCTCTTGTTTCACTTATTTCATTGCAGAGTCAGAACAATTCTTTCTTGCGATTGTCTCCCACATTTTTAATGAATTCAATTGGTATATTACCTATCCCAGTTGCATTTCCATTCATAATCTCGGATATAGTCGGCTCAGATTTGTTATATGTAAATAACAAAAGACAAATGCTTAAAAAGTCTTCTTAATAATATAGGGTTCTTCATGTTCTTAAAATGTAAACTGAAATGAATGAAAATAAATAAATAAACTCACCTGAGAGATGTAATCCTTCAGCAAGCACATAAGGACTGTACGTAAATACTAACATCATACCGAATTCTAGGGACGGATTTTTCCGTAAATCTGTATGTTTTAGAAAGTAAATTTAGTTAAGGAAAATACACCCTACTAGCTAAAAAGATGTAGATATTACGAGAAAAAACCATAAATAGCTAAATGCGGTAACATGTTTTATACAGGTTTTTGTTGACATAATACCAATCTAGAACTTGGCATGCACATGAGAGGAAGGAAAGAACATTTACAAGCGTAGGTTGATTTAAAAAAACTGAATGCTCACATAAACTTTTTTTTTTATGTGTGTGTAATATATTCCGCAAGACTTAATTAATTAACCTATACCAGTTAGTGTGGTTCAATCATTTTTCGGTTAGCTTATTTTAAAGATACCAGGGCTGTCCCTGGTTTCTACTTTCTTTCATTCTAGCTACATGACCCGCCCACCTAAGCCTCCTAGACTTGATGACCCTAACAATGTTGGATAGACCATATAAATTATGTAGTTCCTCGTTATGAAGTTTCCGCCATTCCCCATTCCCGTTCCTCTTGGGTCCGAATATTCGTCTCAGGATCTTGTTCTCAAATACTTTCAGTCTATGTTCTTCCCTCAGAGTAAGTGACCATGTTTCGCAGCCATACAGAACAACAGGCATAATTATCGTTTTGTATATTTTAAGCTTCAAATTCCTCGACAGAATTCGCGACGACAAGAGATTTTGAACCGAATAGTAACACGAATTCCCTGCTTTGAGTCGACATTTAATTTCTTCGTGAATATGATTTTCCTCTCTTAATATTGATCCTAGATATTTGAAACTATCCACTTTATCAAAAGTATTATTTAATATTTTAACGCATCCATATTCCGGACGAATAATTTGCTGTATTCCGGTCCCGACGCACTTCCATGTATTTAGTTTTCTCTGCATTTACTTCTAAACCCATGTCCCTGCAAGCGTTTAATAAGATCTCTGCATTTCTTTCTATTGTTCTCCTATCATCATCTATTAAATTTACATCATGATTTATTTAATATCAATCATGATGTAAATTTAATAGCAGTTAACCATCTAAATATAATAAATTAGCAAACTTTCTGTTAACTTTAAAAAGAAAGGTCAAGGAATGGAAATTAACTTGACTTAAATGCTCTATTGCCCACTTCTTCACAAGTACGTATTATTGTGTTTGGGTTTAAATTTTATGGTGGTATTTTTTTTATCTATTTTTACATCAACGCAACAAAATGACTCAAGAATGCAGATGAAGGCCGCCAATTGGACCGTATTGGCCTATGCTACTCTCCATAAATCAAAAACTCGGAAATAATAATTAGGAGTCGATATGCTGACCATGCACCGCCCAGTATGTGCACGCTATCTAACAGGTCAGGACCCTTCATGGCCAAAAGAACGATCTCCAAATAGGTAAATTTGCAATTTTCTGTCCCTTTTTAATCAGTGATTGCAAAATATTGTCTAAAAATGGAATAAATTTGTTAATAATAATAATAATAATAATAATAATAATAATAATAATAATAATAATAATAATAATAATAATAATAATAATAATAATAATAATGCTATCGATAGAGACACTCTCATCTACGCAAGAAATAAAAACCTTTATTTTATTCGTTCTTTTCATCCAGTTTGGAGAAAGTGAACATAAGTTAGCACCACTGATGTTCTATGTTTCTACTACTTTTGGACAGATAGACGCCGAGAGTGAACCTTTCTCCCCTTGTGCAGACCATTATGAGAATTAATTTGTACGCACTTTCTCACAAACCTAAAAAGTAGCGAGTCATCTGTAGTTACCAGAAAGACATCAAAGTCCATCTCAGATTGGACAGTCCACCTTAATCAGTTAATCATGGACATTCTTACTTTAAGTATGCATTTTGACAGGTCAGGTGTCTGGATCGTGGCAAGTACGGCGCAATAAATCGGTCCGGGAGACGAACAGTGTCACGACCACAAAATATTGGAGTGCTCCCACTGACCAACAAGTAAGTGATTTTTGTGTGCAGCAGCAAGGGACAGACTTGTAAGTAAAGTGATCTTTGGAGTTTCGTAGAAAGTTCAAGCAACGCATTAATATTTTTTTTTTTTTTTTAATCAAGTTTTTGACCTTAACGTGAGGAAAGAGCGACAATCTACACGTCAGTGTCGTCAGACATAAGTTTATTAGTTAATAGAAAACAAGAAAGAATAAAATCAGGAAAGAAATAGCGCGCACTATATATATATATATATATATATATATATATATATATATATATATATAAAATTATACAAGTTAGAGAGCCACTTCATATACAATTTGGGGGAAATAATTAGTAAATATTTGCACAATTACGGCCGTGAGTTAGTTGTATGTTACAGTTTTCATGAATGCACTTATCTTGTTTGTGTGAATACTTGTTAGTTTGCGTTTGTGTGTAATGAATATAATTGAACAAAGTGTAAAGGGATGTAACATGAACTCAAGTCGAAAATATGATCATTTAAACTTTATTCAGTTTTTTGTAGATTATTTAAGTCAGTTTGTAATTACTTAGTAGGGCGAGAGTATTGGTCACTAATATTATTGAACAATTGTAACTGTGTTATTTTCTGTACATTTTTAATGTTGAAAAAAGTATTTGTTATCATTGTTATGACCATTATTGCTTCTTTATTGTTACCAACTATTTCTTAACTTGAAATTTTAAAATATTATTTAATCCTTTCGATAAAGCAAACATGCATACAAATTACCTACATTTATGTTTTAAAAGTACAAGAGATTTGTTTGTTCGTTCGTTATTTAGTGATCTTCCTTCTTAGTGAAAGGTTGGATAGAATTTTCAAAAAAGAAAGTGTATTTCGAAAAAATCTGAGTACTATATTTCTTTGCAATTGCCTTAATTTTTAAATTAGAATCAAAAATAAGCAAATCAGTGACTGACCTTTCTTCTCTATAAAAAGATGATCAATAATCACAGAAAAAAATTACCACGGTATTTTACATTTACAAATAATAATAATATCTACGAGTGTGCCGCGAGAATTTAAGTTACACCCGTAGTATGCGGCAAGTTGAAAAAGGTTGGGAAACGCTATCCTAGACGATGAAAAAAATTTAGTTGATCGATTTTTAGTATGTTATTCGCGGTCTATTTCAAACAATTTGGCCAGAAAACATTTCTAGCGTATCAGAATATTAAATTATGTACATTTCATTTATTAATAATGAAATTATTAAAGAAAATTAACTAAGATTTTCATTGAAAGAACAGGATTATTGTTATAGAAGTATATAGATATTTACTATTTGAGAAAGCTACTAAGTATGTTTGGTACTAATATACTCTACTAGAACATACATATACTATATTACAAATTACAGAAGCGTATAATTTAACTCGAGTAACGAAAGGATATTAATGCACTTGTGAGTGCGAAAACCACTCCAATGCCAGCTGAAGCAAAGAACATCAAACAAAATCTCCCAATTCCCGAGATCACAGCTTCTGACGAAGACATAGACGCCATTTGAGGGCGATTTGACTCTAGCACAGTT